>NC_061114.1:13090857-13125593 GCF_002878395.1 Capsicum annuum | reverse complement strand
ATGACGAGGTAGTTATTTATTTTGTTTTCTTGTGAAAAAATTACCACGCGGATAGGATACGAGGTAAGATGGGGTAAATGGTAAAAAATTCTTTCGGTGAGGGATAAAATTACGTTTCTACATCATGCCCATCTTTTCATGTAAATACAAAGTGTTTTCATACAAAGAAGTAGATAATGAGACATAATTTTGACCCGACCAATATTCAAGGAAAGAAACAGAAGGAAGAAAGACAACCAAGTTGACTCAGGACATCCTACATACTGAAGTTATGAGGAAATCACATCACAGGTATCTTAAAAGGTTGGAAGAAGAGGTACTATACCGATTTGGAGAGTCGAGTGAGGCCCTGCAGAGGTTCTGGTTCGCGGATCTGTCATTACATCAAAATGAAAGTTACAAGTTAAAACATAAATAAAATTACAAAAGTCCTATCTATGCAGCTTATTTTGGACTCTTGACTTGAGTTTCATCACCCTATTCTTCAGGCAGGCTCATGACTTGCAATTTCATCAATCTGTTGACTTTCACTTTTTGACCTTGTTGCTGAACTTTCAACTTCTTTACCTTATTGCTTGACTTTCCTACTTTCGCCGTGTTCTTCAGGCGGGCTCCTGACAAATGAAAACTAATAAGGAAGTGTGTCTCCCAACAAATTCCACTTGAATTACCCAAGGAAATGTGTCTCCTTACAAATGCTTGAATTACCCAAATAAGGAAGTGCATCTTCCTACAAATGTTGCTTGAATTTCCCACATATGAAAGTGTATCTCCTTACAAATACCGCTTGAATTACCAAACAAGTAAGTGCATCTCCTTACCAATGTTGCTTAAATTACCTACATAAGGAAGTGCATCTCCTTACAAATGTTGCTTGAATTACCAAACAAGGAAGTGCATCTCCTCACCAATGCCGCTTGAATTACCAAAATAAGGAAGTGCATATCCTTTCCAATGCTGCTTGAATTACCTAAACAAGGAAGTGCGTCTCCTTTGGAAGTGCGTCGCCTTATGATACCATTTGAATTACCAAAAAAGGAAGTGCATCTCCATACCAATACCATTTGAATTACCAAAATAAGGAATTGTGTCTCCTAACAAATGTCTCTTGAATTTCCCAAACAAGGAAATGTGTCTCCTTACCAATGCCGTTTGAATTAAACAAATAAGGAAGTGCGTCTCCTCATAAATGCCGCTTGAATTGCTAAAACAAGAAAGTGTGTCTCCTCACCAATGGTACTTGAATTACCCAAACAAGGAAGTGCATCTACTCACAAATGTCACTTGAATTACCAAAATAAGGAAGTGCATCTCCTTACAAATGTTGCTTGAATCATCCAAACAAGAAAGTGCGTCCCCTAACAAATGTTGCTTGAATTAACTAAACAAGGAAGTGCGTCTCCTCACAAATGTCACTTGAATTACTCAAATAAGGAAGTGTGTATCCTTACAGATGTTGCTTGAATTACCAAAATAAGGAAGTGCATCTCCTTACAAATGTTGCTTGAATTACCTAAACAAGGAAGTGTGTCTCCTCACCAATGTCGCTTGAATTACCCAAACAAGGAAGTGTGTCTCCTCACAAATGTCACTTGAATTGCCCAAATAAGGAAGTGCATCTCCTCACAAATGCTGCTTTGCCCAAACAGGGAAGTGGGTCTCCTTACAAATGTCACTGGAATTACCTAAACAAGGAAGTTCATTTCTATACATATGTCGCTTGAATTACAAAAATAAGGAAGTGTGTCTCTTTACAAATATTCCCTGAGTTACCAAATAAGGAAGTACATCCCCTTACAAATATTGCTTGAATTACCCAAGTGTGTCTCCTCACCAATGTTGCTTGAATTACCCAAATAAGGAAGTGTGTCTCCTAGAGATATTGGATTATGAGTTTTACCATGTTTTTGAATACCAAATCTATACAGCAACATTGCCTCTTACATTTGTAGAAGTGAGAATAGTATGCCCTTTGATGTTTACGCTTTGAAATCCTTGATTCGAAGGTATCATGTGTTCCTGTTTCATACAAATAAATCTTGTTAGTTTAAAAACATGGTGGCTGGTTTATGGCTTTGGATTTCGTGGAAATCACTCTTTCCCCTATCATATTTAATCTTGCTTTCAACCATTGGCATGTGTCACTGACTTGCTGCATCATTGACCCGAACTCAGATTATTAAGAGTGACTCTGAAATAGATACAGTATCTCTGCTTTGTCATGCTTCACAGATAAACCCTTTGAACCATTGTATTTCCATGAGTCTCAGACTTTTCGATGGATAAAACTTTCTGTATGCCTTATTTCAGCTCACAATTATGTCTCTTTTATGTGTTGACCATTTGTCTTGCTATATGCAATTGAAAAAACTGGTAGCCAGTTTTAAAATATTTTCTCACTTGTTTTAGCATGGACTTGACTCAAAGACAAGAGAAAAAATGAAAATGATTTTTATTTGGATAGCTGACTCAAGAAAAATAAAAATATAACTATAGAAAAGAAAGAAATGATAATGAATGTCCCCATTGAAAAAGATGAAAGATTTATCTAGAAATGACAGTCAACTCTAATGATTATGACATGCATATCAGATTAAACTGCCAAATCTTTCCATCCAAAACTCTCACAAATTGTTGTTGAGTTAATGACCCTGAAAGTGAGTTGCTTTCTTGGGCCAATTGTATTTGGAGACCTCATTCGGTTAGTGGCGCCTTGAAGGGTTTTTTCCAACAAGCATCTCTCATTTTCTTTTATCACCTGACCATCGCCTTATAGTATCCGAGAGGGTTTTTTACCAATAAAATTCCCTTATTTTCATTTCTTTCAACTCACAGTCGTCTCACAGTGCCCATAAGGGTTTTCACCAATAAAACTCTTATTTTTATCTCTCTCAACTTACCATCATCTTATGGTGTCCGTGAGGGTTTTCACCAATAAGACTCTCTTATTTTTATTTCTCTTTTGACTCCTTATGCTGAGGAAGATAAGTAGTATCCAAAATACGTCATCACATCTATTGCATGCTTAGCCTTAACATTCTTAAAGATTGATCTGAAGGTCTTTCTTTGGTTGTAACATGGCTTTTGAATAGGGTTAGAAAGAAAGGATGACATGGGGCCTAAACGATACTTGAAGTGGGGTATGACTTACAAATTTTGGAATTGACTCAACTAATGAGGATTAACTCATGCCCCAGTTTCTTTTGACTGGGCAATTCTAAGCTGTTTATTTGGTTAGACCGAGCCTAGAGTAGGGTAGCCTACGTATCTCACCCCCGAGAGAGGAGAATCATGTCATGTGTAGTTCTGGCAGCTTATTCTTTTGCTTGATAATTGCTTCCTTTTGTATTCCATTGACTTTTATTGACTCTTTTCTTTTTGGGATTTTTTTTGACTCTTTTTATTGACACTTTTTTTCTCTTTTTCGAAACATTTTTTCTCTCTTCTCTTCTTCTTTTTTTGACTATATTCTTTTGCTCGACACTTTTCTTTTGAATTTTACTGACTCTATCTTGATTCCGAAAAAGGGGTACGAAAGAAAATAGAAATAGGATCAAATGGGGTAAACAAAGGATGACACAATGTTTGACTAGCAGAATGAAATGCCTTCATCATATCAATCCTTGAGAATGCAAGTATAAAACATGCAATTGAAAAATGGGAGATAAAGATCATGTGTGAAACTTTAACAACACTAACTTAAACTGAACATGTGTGTCACTTCTTCTTCTATACTTTTCTAGCATACAACTCTACCTTTGTTATGCATCCCTCACATCAAATGATTCATGCTTCTGTAGAGCTGATTTCTTTTTGTTCCTCTTGATATCGGATCACGCAGTCATTGTTTGACCTAATTGAGACATGTCTTTCAATTGATGGCCGAGTTATTCTTGTGATTCTCAAAATAATTGCCTTAATTTTCAAAGAAGGGTTTAACTTGTCACCAAATGTCTCAGCACTCTACCTATTTTCTCAGATGTTTTTTCTAACTTTAGCCCTCTGATTCCATGTTTCATGGTTTGATTGGATTTTAAGATCTGGATGAAAATTTCACTAGCATGTCATATCACTAGAGTAAACATAAAATGTACTATGTAAAGAAAACAAACAAACAACACATATTTAAAATACAAAGAAAATGGGACACTTCATTTAGTTAAAACATAAGATAGAAGGGTTTGAACATAAATGATAACGGACAAAACAAGGTAGATCCTAAACTACAACCCTGAAATAGTTTATACAATAGAAAATAAAATAAAACAAGCTACCAGACCTCTTCCTAGTAGGGAGAGGGGTGAATTCTCAATTGCTCAGCCTAACATCTTAGCCATTGGTTTGCATATCAGCATGATAAAAGTTTCCCTCAATATCAATGTTCTGCACCATAATTGATCCATCTTAAATCATGTTTTTAATTTCTTTTTTCAAATCTCGACAAGCTTCAATACTATGACCCTGAGCATCAGAATGATATGCACATCGTACATTAGGATCAAAATTTCTTGATCACCGATTAAGAGTGCATCTAAGGAGAGGAGTGATCATTCCCCATTGTACCAATCTCTGAAATAAACTGGCATACGACTCTCCAATTGGTGTGGATTTATCTCTCAACTTCTGCCTCATTTCATCATTTGGCTTGAATTGAAAATCAGGCTTAGAAAGGTTTTGGTATGTTTGTGGAGTTAGAGGATGACTCTGAGGAGTTGGTGTGTTCCACTGTGGGTAATATGGGGGTTGAATATGTGGCTGTGCATTATATACTAGATATGGAGGGGGAGGAGTAGAGTATAATCGATTTTGGGAGTGATTATGTGAAGCTTGGGCATGAACTTGGGTTTTTGCTTGAGAGTGACGACAACGGGGTCTTCTTGACCGTGCCCGCTGTCCAACTATAATAGTAGATGCATCTTCCTCATTCTTTTTCTCCCCAACATTTCCTAATCCCTTTTGAATTGTTTGAGTAGTCGCTTTCAATGTTGCAAAACTCACAATGCGACCAGTCTTAATTCCCTCTTCAATCATCACCCCCATTTTAAGGGCCTCAATAAACGGCTTGCCTAACGCAGGTAACAAATGTTGATAATATGTTTTGTCTTGCACTTGAATAAACACCTCCACTATCTTTCTTTCTTTCATTGGTGACTTCACCCAAGAAGCTTATTCACGCCATCTTATCGCATACTCTCTGAAACTCTCAGCATTCTTCTTCTTCTTCTTCTTCTTCATACTGGTTAGGGATTTTTTGTCAGGGATCAATTCCACATTATATTGAAATTGTTGCACAAATTCATTAGATAAATTATCCCAACTATTCCACCTATTAATATCTTGATCAACAAACCACTCCGAGGCTAGACCCGAAAGACTATCACTAAAGTAAGCCATAAACACTTCTTCTTTGCCTCCATCACCTCTTAATTGATTACAATAGCGTCTCAAATGCACCACCGGATCCCCATGTCCATCATATTTCTCAAACTTTGGCATTTTAAAGCCAGGATAAAGGTTGACACCTTGAAACTTGTAACCCCCAAGTCCTTGCAAGTTCTTCATAGCCGATTCCAAACTTCTCAATTTTCTGGTCATTTCCTCTTGTTCTTCTGTCAGAACATGCTTCTCAGTGTTAGGAGGAAATTAAGGAAGGTGAGTTTCACCGTAAAGACCAGTCAACTTGAATGTAGGCTCAAAAATGTAACGTTGATCACCAGTAATATTCAATGCAGGCTCTCTTGTAAAGTAGGGAGGCACAACTTGTGGATGAACATCAAAAGTAGGAGCTTTAGGTGGGGGTGGCACTGCAAAAGCATGAACAACAGATGAAGCTGAGTATGTGGTTGTTTTGGATTGGTGAGTGAGGAAATGAACATTAGAAGTGGTTGGATATTGTTGCCCCGTAGTCGATCCTGATGCATGTTGTGGCATATCAATAAAAATGGGAAATTGTGTATGTGACACGGGAGGAAAGCTAGAAAGATATTCCAGATTATCAGTAGGAACTGGAGGAAGAGGCAACCCATTAGCCCAAGCTCAATGCATTTCTATCATTTGTTGCCTTAATTTCCAAATATCTTTATTATCTCCTAAATTCTCATTTCTCAAACTCCCTATCTGATTAGTGATAACAAACTCGGTATCCTTGTTGGCCAAAACCTTCTCTGTGACTTGGTGCAATATGGAGGACCAGCCAAAATGCAACAAACCAACCACCTCAAACTAACTGAACAAGAGATAGAAAATGTGTTAGAGTTCAACACTTTCTCAAAATCTCTCTTTTTTCTTTTCGTTTTTTTTTGAAAAGATCACTAAACCCAAGAAGGGCGCCTACTATCTCACTCTCAAAAGAGGAGAATCAGGTGTGCGTAGTTCGTGAAGTCTTGACAAAATGGCCAATTAAACTCTTTTTCTTGAAACTTTAAGAAGAAACGAAAATAACAAATTGTTAAAATAATTGATGAAAATCTTTTTGAATTTTTCAGGTTTAACATCCATCTACAAAATGAAACCTATGATCAAAGAAAAATCTTTTTGGGTTTTCAAATCTAAATTTCATGCGAAAATGAAACTTAAAACTATTAAAGAAAAATCTTTTTTTGTAGTTTTCTTTAAAGATGTATATGAAACACCTACTCTAAGTGAAGAGTGTAGAAAATCTTTTTGAATTTTTAAATAAGATCCCCGAACCAATAGTATGCTCCCTACGTATCTCACTCTCGAGAGAGGAGAATCAGGGGTGCATAGTTCGTCCAGATTGGACAATTTAGGATTAAATGACAAACTAAACCCTGTATTGAGAGACACGATTAAAGACAGAGGATGAAAATAAAATCTTTTTTGGGTTTTTAATTAGAAACTAACACCAACAACTATGAAGGTAAAAATCTTTTTAATATTTTCGTTATATAAAAATGTACAAAGCTCTTATTGAAAGGAAAAAATATTTTAGGAGTTTTCAAATTGTGAATACTTACTAAAGAAATAAAAGGAAAATCTTTTTAACGTTTTTTGATTGTTTGGGAAATGAGTGCAAAAAGTAAAAATTTTTTTTTTTTTTGAATTGTGAAAAACAAAAGCCATAAACAACCCTAAAAACTACCAAATTTCTTTTTTTTCACTCCTTTTTTTTTCAACAAGTTCTTGCCTACACACTTTGCTTCTAACTCATGCTTTTGCCCAAAGCAATTATCAAATGACCTCGTTACCCTCAAAGACGTAACATTTAGCACTTAGGGATGCTTTATAGGTGATTCTCCTACAAAGGGCCATGTGGGTCCCGCTAGATCTCAATATGATGCAAATAAGCATGACTTAAAGGCTAACCTACGCTGGGGTTCACTAACAAGGATGTTCGGAGGAGCATATGGTCGATAGTGGCTACGCTAGCATTCCACCCTCTCTATACTAGCCGACGGCTCCCCCTCCTAAAAATAAGGGTGACTCAACTACAGATCATGTACACAGCGTGTATTATAAAACTTGTTGCAGAAAGAATTGACTCGGGTTATGCAAATGATGTTAGATAGAAAGCGGTAACACATAAGAGAAAAACTATAAACACGTAGCACTTAGGCATTCAACAACGATAAACAAATACAAACAATAACACAAACAATGTCTATACACTAATAATGTCAAAACTAACCCGATATAACTCCAAAAATAAGCTCAAATTCTGAAAAGATCCCCAGCAGAGTCGCCAGAGCTATCACACCCCTTTTTGAACTCCCAAAAAAAGAATTAGATTTTAAGTTTCGAAAGGGTTTTTATTAGTAAAGTGAGAAAAATGAAGATTACTTATTTCGAAAAGGATTATTTACATTCAAAACTTAGAGTTACCACTTGTCATAATCAGGTGTGCCAAGTCCCCTTTGAAAATCCTTTTTCAAAACTGTTTTCGACTCTTTTAAATTGATTCGCGAATAAAGATTCCGGTTAAGGAATTCTATTGACCGACGGGAAGGTGTTAGGCACCCCTCGATCCTGTGGTTTGACCACAGTTTCTTGGTAGAGAATATTGGCTAATCTAACACTACAAATATATAAACCACCCGAAGCACGCAAAATAATTAATCAAACAAACAAGACAAAACAATCCAAAATTTAGTATCCAGTCAAATTATACAGTCCCGAAAAATGAAAAATGCGAAAATCTAAACCTATTCTATTCTTAAATAATCCTAAACTGCTCCTGAACTAAACTCCACCCGACTCTTCGAGCCTTGACCGTGTGCCGTCTTCAAGTACATGATACTTCGGGGCATTCCCCGGTGAATAAATACAATTCGGGGCATTCCCCGGCAAATGAATATAATTTCAATATAATGAGATAAACTAGAAAAATTTTCAACACATTCAACATTCCATTGATTCGATCAAACATCATTCCTAAATTTACCTACCCAAACCTAAACTTTTGCCTATCCATTTCTATAAGATTCATGCTTATTCCGAATTAAACAATAATTAATCAAAATTAATCTAAATTCGCCCGTTTATCAATTTCTCAATCTCACCCCAAACAATCAATTTCAATTCTCAATGAGATATCATTTTATTACACAATTTATAACCAAACAACGAATTGAACCAACAATTATTCATCCCCAACAAAGATCAACCAGCACATAATATTTCTTTCAATGCACTGAATATCACAAATCATGAAAGATAAAAGAGAGAGAATAGAATTATACCTCGATTCGTAGCTTTCAAACTCCAATATTAATTGAATGAAAAGACGAAAAACGTGTTCGAATATCCCGAGTAGAACCTCAATCAACGAACCCACAACTCAAATCAAAATTTGAGATTCGAAATAGATTGCGACGAATCAAACGAGTTCGACAACGGTAAATAAGCTTCGATGAGTTTTTTGGTGCCTTGACATTTTTCCGGTGAACCAAATCACTGGAATAGTGACCAGCCACCTGACAAACCGGTTCTGTCACTCGATTTCACCCTATCTTCTCGATTGATCTCTTGCTCTCTCTCTCTCTCAATCTCCTTAATTTTGCCCAATTTCTCCCTCTCGATCAGATGAGTGTGTGTATCCCGTGTTATGTGTGTGTGTGTGTTTTAGATGAGCTGTACGTGTGTTAATATGTGTGCATGTATGGTAGTGGTGTGTGTCTATGGTGACCAGGGATGATGGAAGCTTGAACTGTGCATTCTCTCTAGTGTCTGTGGAATTGTATGCTTCTATAAGTAGAAATGAAAGAACAATCCAAAAAGTCATGGGACCCCTCTCCTTTATCAATTTTGTGTGTATGTATGTATGGTGATGGTATCAATTTTGTTAGAGGTGGGCCCCTCCTGAAAAAATTACCACGCGGATAGGATACGAGGTTAGATGGGGTAAATGGTAAAAAATGCTTTCGGGGAGGGACAAAATTACGTGTCTACAGTCTTAATGATAGCCCTAGTGGCCATGAATTATTAGACATTTTCACTTGTTGGATCATCTTTTCGAGATGTCAAAAGGGGGAAGAATAATAGACTATGCAATGCTTATAACTCAATTGGACTAACCTGTTTCATTCTGTAATTCTTTTTCAATTCCTTATTGAGTTGTCAGATTTTTTGTAATGTTGTGCTGCTAAGTTTGTCATCATCAAAAACGGGGAATTTGTTAGGGCATATGAAGTTTTGATAATGGACATGTGAATGAAACATGTTGTGCAAGATGTTTTATCTAAGTGAATAAAGTTGCACGCAAGTTATTGAAAAAATGACTCTGCGTGCAAAATAAGAGTGGATAACACTTATCATAACAAGAAGTTTTGCAGAAGTTGAGTTGAACAATAAATCTTAAAGAAGCTTAGTTTGAACAAGAAATCTTGCAAAAGTTGAGTTGAACAAGAAATCTTAAAAAAGTTAAGTCGAACAAGAAGTTTTGCAGAAATTATGAGATAATCAAGAAGAGTCATATTCAAACAACAAGAGTGAGAGAAGGCAGTAAAGAATGTGTGAAACTACCTGAGAGTCCTAGTGAGGATGGTACCATACATCAACTAAAGAACTCTATCAGGTGTTGACTTAAATAGAACAAATGACTTTGAAAACATTCACTCACGCACTAATAAGATAATCAACAATTAGAAAACAATTCACTTACTTGAAGAAGAACCTGGTCCTTTACTTAGCAAAGTCTTAGACTGTTTGTAGTAGGTAAGTTCTTTGAGTTGTAATGAGTCATTGTTCTAGTCTCCATGATCTATAAACTTAGTTAGGAGTTGTGTCTTCAAGTAAGGGAACTCAAAGACTTAGGAACACTTATGTTGAGAAGATTTGTGTTTTTGTAGTATAGGAGTTAGAAGTTTTAATTCCTAGTTTTACAAGATGTCTTGTAATATTATTGATTGTTGAGTCTCAAGAGTTATAGCAAAGTTGGGGTTAAATCCTGTAGAGGTACAGGTCGTAGTTTTTTACATCTTTCTTGAGCCGGATGTTTTCCACGTAAAAACATTGTGTTCAACTTTTAATTTTGTGAACCACGTTTACTTACTTGTTCCATAGATAGGAAAACAGTAGAGTAAAGTATTAAAATTAGTAGGTCACACACTCTAAAAAGTGGTATTAGAGCAGGGTTGTCTTAAACAAGGCTAGAACCTAAGAAAAGATGAATGATGAATTCCGCACCTCCTACTGAACACCGTTCCTTCTCATATGCTATAAGTTTTATTATTTCTCCCTAATTAAATTAATCTCAAGTTATGTTTAGATTTGAGTGAATCTTCATCTTTATCAATTAAGTTAGTCTATCAATACGCTTATGAAAAAAAAATCTGGAACAAAAAACAAGCAAATTTCTGCGAAAATCTATAGAATCGGCCTAATCCATGAATACTCTTCATTTTTTTTAAAACCAATTAATTCCTATGAATTATTGCCATATTTTTAAATTCTGAGAATTTGAAACTATTGGAATCCCTAAACTTTGTAGTTACTAGTTTATGATTTGAAATTTGTAACATAGAAAGGTGAAAACAGAGATAGGAACTTGTTAACGGATGGATTGTTTGATTTGTAGTCCTTAAGATGAACTCTGCTGATTTCTTGTAACCAAAGAATACAACCTTTCTATTGTTTTTCCAAGATTCCCACCGGAACTCTAATTGTTAAGATGCAACAAATGAGTCTCAACTGAAACAGGCATAACTATTCCTTAATTCATTGAGTACTGTAAAATCCATGATTTGAGAACTTAATGGAGTGATTTTTGAAAGCTTGAATATGATATTTATTGATTTTGTTTCCTCACCAATAAAGGTAAGAATCGATAAGTTAATTGTTCCATTATAAAGAAAAAAAATAATGGGAGCTATCTTTAACTTTAAATAGGAATTATGACTTCTTGTAATAAGGTTTCAAATTGCTCCATAATGCTTGTAAATGCAATGAAAACTCTTTGATATGAACCCCAGAATGTATCCTCACTCGCCGAGAAAGCTATGAAATGATACCAAATCAAAATCTTATGAACCCAAAGTGGTTGAATTCACAACATGAGCCTAAGAGGCTAAATTACATACATGAGCCTAAAAAGTTTAAACCATGAGGATGATCTTAATATGGCTAACACTTTGAACATTACCCTCCTGAAATTGTTTTACATACCATTACATTTCACGTATTGACCGCCTTTGGCTCTACATCATTTCATGATGTAGGTCCTGGCTCTTATGTCCATGGTCAGATGCCTCATTAGGATCTCTATCTTCTGCTATTAATGTGTCTCTTTTCTATCAGGAGGTTAGATGGGATATGATGACTTCATTAGATTTTATTTCCTTTTAGTATTGGTACTTATTAGAGGCTTCACAGACTGTTTTAATTGACAGACAGATCTTGTAATTTTTAGTATTATTGGTCATGACTATTGTATCTTCAGACAATAAGTGATATTAATGAATAATGATGAAAGAATTTATTCTTTAATAATTCTTATTCTATTCTGTTTTCTCTCTATTCATTATGTTACTTGTATGCTCATGTGATATGCCAAAACGTTCGCTCATACTAGTAATAGTATCGGGTGCATGCCACGTCTAGGGCCTCAGCTCGGGGCGTGACAAACTTGGTACCAAAGTGTAGAGTTCAAGTGTCATAGGGTGTCTATGAAGCCATGTCTTGTAGAGTCCTAATTATGGGTATGAAGTGCTCCACACTTATAATTTGGTGGCTGCAGGGCATTTAGAAAATGTCTCTTTTCTTTCATATTCTAGATCGTGCCACAGAGCTGCCTTAAGAATCTTATGTGAATTTGCGTGATGTTCCAATTCCTCTTACTATGCCTCACCTTTGAGGTGGTATAACATTAAAGGTTAGATTCCTATCGATGTAGTTCTCTCAGATAGAGCCAAAAAATAAGAGACTGCACGAGAGATTAAGGAGAGATCAATAGTGCATTTAAGCCCATTGATTCATAAGAATGCACACTTTTTCATTTTAATACTGAGTCTGTTCCAAACTAAGATGTACTCCCAGATTTTCTTTACTTTTTTTTAAACCTTGTTGCAAATGACACCTTTAGCCAGAAGTTATGTATTTTAGTTCTAGTGTAGTTTGGGTTGTTGTAAGTTATAAGCAGTAGAATGAAATCTAGATTTAGAAATATGAATTCAGAAGTTTAGTGGCCTAAAAGTAGAGATGGTAAATTGATCGAAGTGTATAGCTGAAGTCATTTATCCATTAACTGAGTGATGAGATGAAATGTCCTTAAGTGTTGGTCAAGGTTTAAATTTGATGGTTGCAAGTAGAGAAAGGATTTTTGGATACGATGACTTAGAAGTATACTTGAACTAGGAAGCAAGTTAGGACAACATGCGATGGTGTTAGTAAAGATTAAGTCTATGTTGTGAACAGGAGGGTAGAGTGGTCAGGACTTGACAAATTTAGGCTACCCCTTGTGTTTTATAGAGAGTTCCCCACTTGTTGTCTTAGAGCTATGAATGTAGCTTAGACAGATCATTGAATAAGTAGTAGCTATGTGCAGAAAAAATACGCGGATAGTTTGCAACTAGATAGGCTGTGAGACTAGATTAAAATTTACTATTTTGTCAGGAGCCCTTAATGACCTAGTGTTTCTTGATTATCTTCGCTAGCAATAATTCTAAGTATTATAAGTGGATGAGTGTTGCTATCTATGTTTATTACTAGACCATAAAGCTTGACCTTAGATGATCGTTGTGGTACGAAGAAGGGTAGCATGAGGGTGATAATGTTAGTTAGGATTTGATACAATGGGATAGACATAACTTGTGCGAGAAATTAAGATGTTAACTTGTGAAAAGTATGAAAGTGTAAGTATGATATATGCGGGCTCTAGACGATTAAGTGAATGAAGGCTAAATTTGATGATAAGGAAATCTTAAGAATTTTAAGGGAAGGTGTGTGCTCTATAAGAGATATATATAGTAGATGAGATTGTTAGCTCCTAAGTGTGGTGTGTTCCTAGTTTATTATTCTTGATATTGTGTAAGGTGGAGAGATTCCATATATGAATTATATGGTAATCCTACGGCCTGAATCAATTTTAATTCTATAATATTGGGTGGATAAAAATTTAGAGGTGTGATAATTGTAGACTAATAAGAAAGACCAGCTTGTTAAGTTTTTTGAGGAAGTGGGCACGTATACAAATAGGAGCACAAATTATAGAATGATAGTCATAGAGGCAAGTAAAAGTTTAGAGTAGTATCTCAGAAAGTAGTCCTAGCCAAGATTAAGTATCTACAAATATAGTATAATAAAAAGAGTTTAGCATTTATGTATATAGTGATATCCCAACCATGCCGAGTAAAGTAATGATAGCTCTGTTTAGATAATAAGTTCACAAACTTAGGATGCTAAATTTTGAGCTGAGGGGGAGATGATTGGGTAAGGAACCAAGTCATGTCTTTGGATATAAATAGTAATGTAACAAGTACTAAAAAAAAGCTAGAATGAGAAAGTGACCCATTCTTTATCCTAAAATATCCCATGTACTTTAGTCACTATGACACTATACTCATGTCCCAGTATTAGTATCATGCCCATGACCTAGGTTTATGAACTTCATACTGATTCAAGTTCGTGCTAAGTTCCTAGAATAAAAATAAAATGAACTCAATGATCCCAGACTTACTTTACAAATCCATGAATTCCAGTATGCCCAGTCCTATGAACTCACATTTTTTGATATGTTTCGATCTCATGCTATGTCATTATCTATGTCCAGAATGATTCTTCAGATGTGCTTTATGTATATAAAATATTCGTGCCTATTATGCATTATTCACAAGACAAGTCTTTCTTAGCAAGGTCACGATAAGTATTAGTAGTGGTTGAGAAGTATCCCTTATATTCCTGATGCTCATATTCTATTCCTTCGGTGGTATTCTTTATGACATGACAGTGGTATGATATCAGTTGAGTAATGGTTGGATAGGAGTGAGTAGATGTTCCTAGTAACAATGATGGCAATGTACCGATTCATCTAATATCATAATCATGGATGATGTGCGAGATGAAAATTAGCTATATGTAATAGTTGGATGAATTCATATGCGGTGTCCCTAGTAGGAGTACATGAAATTGCAGTTCATAGAGGTTCTAGGGTAGATAGAGAAGCTTTTTCTTTTTAACTGGGAAGAAACTATGAAGTTATAGTGATGAGCTTTGATATCATGTCGATAGCTATGTGGCTAAATATACTATGAAATTTGTGACTTCTTTGTTAGAGTTCGAGGATGGATGTTTTCATGATGAGAAAAAGTAATGTGCTTGGGTATAATTGTAGATGCAAGATATTCCTTTTTGAGTTTTAGAACTAATCTAAGAGCAAGTGAAAAATCAAGATGAAGGTTCTTAAAGGGAATTAGATTATGGGATCTTGAAATTCAGACTAGCATTGGTATTTTAGTTGTGGCACCTTGTACTTTTGAGTAGGCTTGGACAGGGTAAGAAAGTGTTAGAACCAGACTTTAGTACTTGTATGTTCCATGTGAGGATTGTATTTTGGAAATAATGAAGTGTAATATTCATGAGAAAAAAAAGATAGTTTCAAAAGGTGTTGCTAAGATCTAATGCTACCAGTATTAGAGGTGAAAATACCCCCATTCTTATCTCAAAGGAACCCCAACTTCGTGTTATGTAACTTCAGGTCGAACGGGACTTATGTCCTAGTCTTTGTCATGTCATTCATGCTCTGTAAGCCCTATTTAGATAACTAAGATACCCCTATAGCTAATACCTAAACTCATGTCTTACATTGTTATTTTCATTTCCCATGAAACTTATGACCAATGACATGCCTATGTTAAGTCTCGTGCATTTCATGACTCGTGCCTCTGTGTTTCTTCCATGGCTTGGTACGATGCTCCACATGTTAGGAAACTTCATGCCATTAAGAAATAGTTCAAGAAAGACTAGACTATTTTGGTATTCCATGTAAGGTACTCATCCAAGACCATCATTGGAGGAAGAATGATCTCCAGGAGGAGATATTGTAACACCCTGAATGTTCGAGCTAAAGATAAAACAAATATCACCACTCTTCAAATGTACATGGACCTGAATCTAGGAATTATATTGGATCTAGGTTTAAAGATCATGTCTTATGTTTCGTAGAGACATTGAGTATGAATTAAGGGCAATTTTGTCTTTTTCTTTTTACCTTATCCCAAGCGATTAAATTTCTTTTAATTCTTCAGCTTTAGACGTTATTTTTATCAAAATAACACTTTATTTCAACAGTTTAAATTCCAACTTCATTTCAATAGTTTCACATACTGTTTCCATCAGTTTCTAAATTAAAAAAAAGAGACCCTCCGTTTTCTCTATTTTTCACGTAAAAGGTTCCCCTTTATCCATCGGTTTCACACACTATTTCATCATCCAAAAATCTCAATTCTCCTCTCAAACACAACTCTCAAGAATATGAAGAAATTCGTCCAAGAAAACAAGGCTAATCCCTTCTTCAAGTCTCAAATTCTTCAAATGTTTTGTGGTCTGTAGAACTGTTCCTTCTCATATGCTTTAATTTTTATTATTTCTCCCTAATTAAATTAATCTCAAGTTATCTTTAGATTTGAGTGAATCTTCATATTTATCAATTAAGTTAGTCTATCAATGCGTTTATGAAATAAAAATCGGAAAAAAAAAAACAAGCAAATTTCTGTGAAAATCAGGAGAATCAGCCCAATCCTAGAATACTCTTCATTTTTTTTTTGAAACCTATTAAATCCTGTGAATTATTTCCATATTTGTAATTTCTGAGTATTTGAAACTATTGGAATCCATGAACTTTGTAGTTACTCGTTTATGATTTAAAATTCATAACACAGAAAGGTGGAAACAGAGATAGGAACTTGTTAACAAATGGATTGTTTGTTTTGTAGTCCTTAAGTTGAACTCCGCTTATTTCTTCTAACCAAAGAATACAACCTTTCTATTGTTTTTCCAAGATTCCCACTGGAACTCCAATTGTTAAGATGCAACAAATAAGTTTCAACTGGAACACGCATAACTATTCCTTGATTCATTGAGTACTGTAAAAGTCATGATTTGAGAACTTAATGGAATGCTTTCTGAAATCTTGAATATGATCTTTCTTGATTTTTTTCCCTCAACAGTAAAGGTACGAATCCATAAGTTAATTGTTCCATAACAAAGAAAAAAATCAACGGGAGCTATCTTCAACTTTAAATAGGAATTATGACTTCTTGCAATAAGGTTTCCAATTGCACCATAATAATTGTAAATGCAATGAAAACGCTTTGATATGAATCCCTTAACAGAATATATCCTCACAGGCCCAGAAAGCTATGAAATGAGACCAAATCAAAATCTTATGAACCCAAAGTGGTTGAATTCCCAACATGTGCCTAATAGGCTAAATTACATACATGAGCTAAAAAGGCTAAACCATGAGCATGAGCTTAATATGGCTAACACTTTGAACATGAATAAATAAGATAACTTCATGAGCATAAGGGAGTTGGTTAGCAGACCGTGAAGGCATAGGTCTAAATGACAAATGCCCAAAACTATGTTTGCCGACATAGCATAGATATTATTTCGTAAGTCGAATGAATCTTTTTACGTGTGCCAGAAAAGGTCTAGAAAATTATTTTATGACACATCCTATGCCCGACAAGGTATAGGACGGCTTAGCTGATCGGGCCAAGATCAGACTCCATGCGCTCACATGGTGGTTTATGGTGGTTCACTACCTTCTCCCATAAATAATCAAAGGAATTAAATCTACTCTACTTGATAAATTATAAATTTAGCTTATATTCTGGTTCTTTTCCAGTTGTCTTTTTTCACATTTGAATTTTATTGTGATTTCTAATCTCTTGATGTACAACCCTTCTGAAATGGTTTTTCATACCAATACATTCAACTTATGGACTGCCTTTGGTGCTACATTGTTTCATCATATACGTTCTAGCTCTCATGTCCACGGGCAGGCAACTCATTAGGATCTCTCTCTTTTGCTATTAATGAGCCTCTTTTCTATCAGGAGGTTGGATGGGATATGATGACTTCATTATATTTTATTTCCTTTTAGTATTGGTACTTATTAGAGGCTTCACAGACTGATTTAGTTTCCAGACAACTCTTTTAATTTTTAGTATTATTTGTCATGACTATTGTATCTTCAGACGTTAAGTGAAATTAATGAACATTGATGAAAGAGTTTATCCTTTAAGAACTCTTATTCTATTGTGTTTTCTCTCTATTTGTTATGTTAGTTGTATGCTCATGTGATATCCCAAGTCGTTCGCTCATACTAGCAATAGTATCAGGTGCGTGCCACGTCTAGAGCCTCGGCTTGGGGCATGACATTTTTGAACTCCTAGATCAATGAATGATTAAATTCAGCTGTTCAATGTGCTGAAATTCTATTAATACATATTAAAATACAAATTATGTATGCTCCAGATGTATTTTTTGATATGCTTAATGTTAACACTGCATATGTATTTTTGATATGCGTAATGTTGAACCTGCATATGTATTTTTTTTTTTTCAGAATTTGAGAGTATAATTGTATATGAGAAAAGATCTTTTATACCTGTTTTACTTGTGTTCTATTCAGTAGTTTCTCTAATTGATTTTAAACTTTTGTTGTGTTTGTATTTTACTTTAAACAAATGTTGTTTAAATGTATTTTTTAGATGGAGATGTTTTTCTATGTAACTTTGTTTGCACTTAAAGTTGAAAAGTGTGTGTTACAAAAAGTGACATTCGAGAAATATGTATATTTGTTTATTTTTTCTTAAATCAGGTAGAAATGGAAAGCATACTAGTCCTTGTGAAGCACTCTGGTAGGTGGACGTATGACAAAAAAAACTACGACGATTATGTCACTGATGCTATACTGTTAAGCACAACATCATCTTTCATTGAGTTGCATGAGGTTTTGGCATCATATTTAAATGTGGACTTAACCAACAAATGTATTCTAGTGGAAAATCAAATCTCCAGTAATACAGGGAAAATAAAAATACATAATGATATCGGATTAAAGACTTTTATATTGCAGAAAAAAGAAATACAAGACATAAATTGTCTTCCTTTATACGTAAGCATTTTGAAGAAAGTTGTAGGATACAACTTTGCAAGTTCATCCATGTGTGTTGTTTAAAGAAGAGCCATCTATAATAACGTACAAGCAACATTAGGTGCATATAACAAAGGAGTTTTGGTGGTTTATGAAGAAATTACAACATTAGATGTATTTGAGATGGATACAGTTGAGGTGATTATCTCCTACCCATATCACAAGCATATTGAGGCAGACCAGGTTTATTTGATGAAAAACATTTTAATGTCAGTCATGAAGAAATATTCAATTAGGGAGAAGTTTCAAACGCAAAGTAAAAGGTCAAGTAAGAAATGGTACGCATGTTCTATATCATTTATATAATGTTTAAAATAAGTTTGGATATGTATTTCGATAGTATGGCTAAATGTTGGATGCAGTTATACATTCATTTGCAAATCCAGAAATTGTGATTTTTTAATGCATGCATCCGCTATGGGAGATTCTGGAATGTTTAGAATAAAGGAATTCATACCTCAACATACCTGTCCGGTGTAGGACAATGTCTATCTGAAATTACATGCTACTAGTATGTTGATAGGGGGTATGGTTAAACAAAAATTCGAAAACCACAAAAGAAAATACAGTGCGACCGAAATATCAAATAACATGAAGGAAGAGTTTGCTATGGATTTGACATACACTTTATGTTTGAGGGCCAAGGAAAGAGCATTAGAAGAGTTGAGGGGTAAGTCATCTGTATCCTATGGGAAATTACCATCCTACCTATATGTTTTGAACAATACATATCCTGAGTCACATATTAGAATGAAGAAGATGGATGCGAACAAGTTCTTGTATGTATTTATAGCCCTCCATACATTCATTAAAGGATTAGATCATTATAAATCTATCGTAGTTGTTGATGGTAGTCATCTAAGAGGAATGTATATTGGGACATTTGTAACTGCATGTACGATGAATGGAGCAGGTTAGTATAATTTTATTTTTACGTTGTAGAACTGTTTGTATGTTTATATGTATTTGCTGCATATGTATTTTTTGCATATTAGTTGAAAATACAAATGTCTAGTTGATATATATATTTCTATTTTAAAATATATATATTTCCAAAGTTTCATGGATGAAACATGTTTTACTTGATAATGTATGAATGTGATGTGCATTTACATGTTAATATATGTAATTGATGCTATTTGTTTGCTAAAATATCTAGATTTTTGGATCTATATTTGTAAAAAATACATATGCAGTTATTATATATATTTATATCTGAATGTTCAAAATATATTTATAAATACAGGTCATATATTCTCTTTGGCATATGGCGTGCTAGATTCTGAAAATGTGCATCTTGGACTTGGTTCTTTGAAAATCTAAAGGAAGCATACGGAGAAATACAAAACATGTGTGTTGTATCTAATCGGAATCCAAGCATCATAAAGGCTGTTGGTGATGTGTACAAAGATGTTCCGCATTATGCATGTACGTGGCATCTATTGAAAATGTGAAAAAACTTTACCAAAAGTCACACGATGCATTATCGGAGATCTTTATACAATGGCCAAAGCATATTCAAAGTCAAAATTTCACATGTTAATGGAAAAGGTTGAGGCAGTTGATATCAGGGTGAAGAAATATTTGTAATTGGCTGGTTATGAAAAATGGGCTAGGTCCTATGCAACAGTTCAACGAGGATGGACTATGACCTCAAACATTGAGGAGCCAATAAATGGAGTACATGTATCAACTAGAGAACTGCCAATTTATGATTTTCATGAGAAAGTTCGATTGCTGTTTGCTAAATGAAATTGCGAAAATAGGCAGGAGACTTCATATACCTTCACAATACTCATTGGAAAATTTTATGACATACTCAAAGAGAGCGAGACTTTGTATACTCATATGACGGTATGACCTTTTAAAATTGTGGCATTTATAATTATGAAAACATAAGTAATAAAATACCTTTCATTCAGTCCTAAATTAATGAAAACATATATAACATAGTCAAAAAAAACCATTAAAAAACATATTATGTTTTCTGCATATGTATTTTTTGTATAGAAACTTATTAACACTGCATATGTATTTAGATGCTTTATTAAAATTTACACGACACATGTATTTTTGTTGCAATATTTGAACACTGCTTATGCATTAATGTCTATAAAAAAATTTAAAAACATCTTCATTAACAAATAAAAAAATCTTTGTAATTTATTTTAATTAAATATATGTATTTATGTAAGGATGTATACGTGTCTAGAAAAAATACATATGCTATTATGGTTGGAACATATCAGATAATATGGTTTGCATCTTTTTTGTAGCAGATCATTTACATATTTATATTGATATCAAGCTGTACCAGCTACGGAATATGTGTATACGGTGCACGACAAACAAAAGCACTTCATCGTTTGCCTCAAGGAAAAAAAGTGCTCATATAATGCATTTCAACTCGATGAGATACCATATGCACATGCTTGTGCGATGTTGGACAGCAAGAATTTTTAGAAGTGGTCATATTGTTCTGATTTGTTTAAACCAAAAATCGTGTTGAAGATCTATGATGTTTCAATCTATCCGTCACCACATCAAGATGATTGGATAATTTCAGTTAGCGTACTTAGTGAGATAGTACTGCCGCCAAAGTTCAAATGACCTCCAGGAAGACCTACAAAGAAGGATCATGGAAAATTTCGCCGGGATATGTTTGGAAAGAAGAACATCAACTCATGCGGTGCTTGTGGGGCTAAGGGTAACAATAGGCGTTCTTGTAGGAAATATCGCAAATGATACATTTGTTCTTCCATATTATTTCTTAAAACTTTATTTTGCATTTTTTTTAATAATGAACTATTTTATTTGAGTTAATATATTTATTCATCATTTGATAATTGAACACAATAACATCTGAATACTGCATACGTATATGTTTAAAGGTCTAAACACAGCATATGTATTTTCAAGCTACAGTTCATATGTATTTTTAACATTGTATAGATATTCTAGGTTAAAGATGATAATTTTGATTAACCAAATAAGTATTTGATTCCTAATTGTTCAAAGATTTAAATACATCTGACATATTCTGCAAATATGTGTTTGAACTGCATATGTATTTATATGCTAAAATACATTTGATGTATAATTCATATGTATTTTTAAGAAAAATATCAACACTGTATATGTATTTTGTAACTAAAATCTCACAATTAAATGTAGAACTGCATGAAAAAATCTAATTTATCTTTAATTCGAATTCACATTTATAATGATAATAATTGAACACATTACAATACATATTAGGTATGCAATATATATTTTTCAAATGCTTAATCCTAACACTGCAAATGTATTTTTATGCTAAATATGTTTGATGTATATTCCATGTGTATTTTTCTAACACACCAACTTAGGAAGGAGTCCCACATCGACAAAACATGGGAGGGATGTTGGGTATATTTCACAACTCGAACCGAGGCCCTGGCCCTGAAGAACATCCCGAACCATGAAGGCCCGGACACCCTTCTAACTTGTAATCATATACACCATTCTCACACAAATAAGGAAATGCGGAAAATATAGCGAAACGGAATCATGGTTATAAATCTGATATAAATTCGATAATAGAAAATGACAATCCAAAATCATCTAACAACCTCTGAAAAATCTTATGCGAAATCTCTACTACATGATCATTAACAAGTACCTGAAAACTAGGACAAGGCCCCCAGTAGACCAAAACTGTAATAGATAACATAATCTGAAAGGACAGGCCTTCTGGAATAGAGAAGGCTCACCACTGCAAAATTTGTTCTATTGCTTATCTGGACCCCTAGACTGAGCCTCAGAACCTGAGAGGTGGGAGGTTCAATACAGATGTACTGGTACATAGAGTAATCCAAAAATAAAAATAAAATTTTTATATAACATAGATGAGAGTTTCTATAAAACACTTTATCGAAAAATAGTTCAAAAACACATGAGCATAGTATACTGATTTTTTTTCAACAACACTAAATCACTACTGAGCTAGGTGGTACACCCTACAATCTGTAACCAACTGCCAAATCCTGGTTGCCGCCAAGATTGGAGTATTACTTACGGGAGAAGAACACACAAGATCACACAGTAGGGTGTCTCCATCACAATCAAGTCCATGTGTCAGGGTTGGGATCTAGATAACAAAGCAGGGATCCTAAATATTAGTTCCGAATAGGGATGACACAATACAAGGTACACAAGATCACATAGCATGGTACCAAGTTCCCTGTGTTGGCAATTCACGGTTTCAAGCATAGAGTAATTTGACTCGTGCTTTCTTTGGATAACCACCTAACTCACATAAAAATAAGCTTTAATCTTGATTCAAGACAAAACATATATCATACTCTGTGGGGTATCGTCACACCCCGACGTGTAATTCATCAGTATCATATCAATTCTCCAACTTCTTATGTCATTCACAACATGCACATATATAAGACTTCCACTCACATCAAACACATGCACAATGGTTCTCAACATATAATAATTCAAGAAGTTTTATCATTTATGAGTAGTATCAAATAAATAGCGAAAACCCATGCTCTTAACAGTTTAAGACTAGTATCATGTGGGGCACTAAAATATTATCATGGAGAATTTCAAAAAAATTCATAATTTTTGTTCTTCTCATTCTTAGCATTCAAGCCACATGACCCCAATTCAACAATTGAAACATATTCAAGCAACAACCCCATGAAGTTTCATTATTCTTTCAAAATCATGACACAACACATGTTATTGGTATAAAAATGAAATCCCCACTTGTAATAACACATATATATGTATAAAGATCAAAGTCTTGTGCAATTTCTTTTTAGATCATCCCCATGAAATTTAGGACAATCCCACATACCTTATATTATAAGATCTGAAAGTTGGAACCTACATCTCGATAGATGAAACTCGGATCTTGATTGGTTTCTTGGAGATCTTGAACTTAAGGCTTGATTTTCTTGAATGTCTTGTTCATGGAGAAAACCCTAGTTTGATCTTATTTTGAGAGTGAAGAGGAAGTTTTTGATATTGTAAAACTGATAGTGATTAATTAATAATGCTTAAGGGGTGATTTAATTCGTGTGAAAGGATTTTGGATAGAGGGAAAGACCAAAATACCCCTAAGGAACCCAAAAAAATTGCATAATTGCATCAGTTGGCGATCAGGGTTGATGGGCCATCACTCAGGTGATAAGTTGACACCCAGGTCATTATTTTTGGGATGGTTTTCATCATTCACTACCTTAGACTAACGACCAGGTCTGACGGGTTGCCACACAGCTGATAAGTTGTCAGCCTCGTCATCAAATTTTGGAAGAAAGACACTTCGAGTAAAATAAGCATAACTTTCTACTCCGATATTGGATAAAAGCAAAACTAGTGGCATTGGAAAGAGGACTTAAATATATTTCCTTTGATATATATTAGGACACCTAATTCGTTATATACAAAGAGTTATGGTTTATTGAATTAGACCCAAGTTTTGACGCTCACTCAAACTCGAACGATAGGAAAGCTTTCAACTTGTCCTTGAGTTAGGGGACCTCTATGATCTCAATTCATGCTAAAATAGGTTCCCACACTACATAATTTATTAACATACCAAATTTACATAGGATTTATGGCTTTTGGATCATCTACGCATATAAATGGTGGTTTTCGTTCTAGCCCGAAATGCGGGGTGTTACATTATCCCCCTTGGGATCATTCATCCCCGAATGTTGACACGGAACATAGTTACACAGATCTCAGGCATACTAAGGCATAGGAAACATAAGACAAAGATTGTACCTTCTATTTTGTCATTCACCAGATCAAACAAGTTTGGGTATCTAGTTCGCATGTCATCCTCTGATTCCTAAGTAGCTTCTTCAGTTTTCTGGTTTCTCCACAATACTTTAATAGAAGCTATCTCTTTTCTCCTTAATTTTCTAACTTGGTGATCCAAAATTACCATGGGCTCTTGTTCATAGGATAAGAAGTCTGACAGTTTGATCTCTTCTATGGGAAACACTAGAGAATGGTCTCTAATACACTTCTTCAGCATGGATATGTGAAATACCGGATGAACAGAACCCAAACTTGCAGGCAACTCTAACTCATACGCAACTCCACCTATCCTTCTCAAAATCTGATATGGTCCTAGAGGAATCAGCTTACCTTTCTTCCCGAAATGCATGACTCCTTTCATGGGAGAAATTTAAGAAACACCCAATCACCAACCTCAAACTCTAAATCTCTGATCCTAACATCAGCATAGGAATTCTGATGACTCTGAGCTGCCTTGAGTCATTCTCTAATGATTTTCACATCCTCCATTGCCTGGTGAACAAGATCAGGTCATAATAACCACGTCTCACCAACTTCATACCACCCTATAGGAGACCTACATCTTCTCACATTCAATGCTTCAAAAGGGGCCATCTTAATACTGGCATGGTAGCTATTATTATATGAAAATCTATTAGTGGCAAGTGATCCACCTAACTACCCTTGAAATAAATTAGACAAGCCCTCAGCATATCCTCAAGGGTCTGAATGGTGCGCTCAACTTGCCTATCCATCTGAGGCTAAAATATAGTACTTAGGTTCACTTAGGTACCTAAACCCCTCTGAAAAGACCTCCAAAACTGGCAAGAAAATTGCGTAACTCGATCGGATATGATAGATACAGGTGTCTATGTAAATGAACTATTTCCTCAATGTACAGCGTGGTATAATCATCTCTCGAATAATTAGTTCTAGTAGGCAGAAAATGAGCTGACTTAGTCAACCTGTCAACAATCACCCAAATGGATTCATACTAGTTTTAGGACCTCGAAATTCCTGTGACGAAATCCATATTGATTATTTACCACTTTCATAAGGGTAAAGATATTTGTTGGGAAGTATCATCTGGCCTCATATGTTCGACATTAACTTGCTGACAATTTAAACACTTGGCAACATAGTTAGCCACATCACGCTTCATATTATTCCACCAATAAATGGTTTGCAAATCATGATACATCTTGGTAGAGCCTGGGTTAACAACATACCTCAAAGTGTGAGCTTCATCAAAGATTCTCTTCCTCAGACCATCTACATCTGGCACACACAATCTACCTTGATATCTCAAAATACCATCACTACCAATTTTGAAGGACATCACCTTCTATTGGCCCACATTTTTCTTGATTTGCATCATGATGGGATCTTCAATCTGCTTCTCATTAACTTTAGCACAAAAGGATGATTTAGCTATATCATGAACAACCACCCCTCCATCTTCGGAATCTAAGAGTCGCACTCCAAGATTTGCAAATTTGTCAATATCCTTCACCATCTCTCTTCTTTCTTTTTTAGAATGAGAAAGGCTGACCATTGACAACCTACTATGGGCGTTAGCTACCATATTTTCCTTGCCTGAATGATAGTTCAGGACCATGTCATAATCCTTTAGCAATTCCATCCAGAGCCTTTGCCTGAGGTTCAATTCTTTCAGCGAGAAAACATACTGTAAACTCTTATGATCAGAGAAAATATCATCATTGACCCCATAAAGATAATGCCTCCAGATTCTAAGAGCAAATACCACAATTGCTAACTCCAAGTCATGAGTGGTGTAATTCTGCTCATGCACCTTCAACTGCCTAGATGCATAAGACACCACATTACCATGCTGCATATGTACACACCTAAGTCCCACACGGGATGCATCACAATACACAAAAAACCCCTTTGTACCTTTCGAGAAAGTCAGAACAGGTGCAGTAGTCAATTTATCTTTCAACTTCTCAAAACTATTCTCATAGGAGTCAGACCACACAAACTTTACCTTTTTTGGGGTCAACTTAGTAAGTGGAGCAGCTATGGAAGAAAAGCTTTCTACGAATTAGTAACGCCCCAAGATCCCATCCCAAGATGTCACACGGTGCTTATGACCCCAAAGGACCACAAGCTAACCCTTTACTGATATCTTTACATGTACACAGTATTATATCTGAAATAAATGAAAAAACTAGCCATAAGGTTCAACACATCTATGAATACTCATAATACAAAAAAACTGAATACTAATATATCCGTCTAAGAAGCCTCTAAGCTGTCTAAACTACAGAGTTGTAGGGACAAGTCCCTAACTAACTCCCTCAACTGAAAATAAACAAAGTCTAAAGCAATAATAGTAAACTGAGATTCGTCCTCGAAAGAAGAGGACTCACTGTTACTGCTATTGACTGGGACTGAACTGCTGAGGATACTCTAGATCCTGTGCCTCTAAACCTATGGTGTCAAATAAAATACCATAGCACAAATGCGTCAGTACAGGAATGTACCGAGTATGTGGACGAGGTAGGCTAATGCAAGGGCTCATGCATGCACAATATCTAAACTAAATTATCATGAAGATACCGCATGAGAACACATATATGAATGGACAAACCATGAACACAATCATCACAACTCTAGATACTGAAACTCAGATACCCTTTACTACAGACTGAACTCACTACTAACAATGAGATACTGAATCACTAACTTATCTGATACCGATAACTGAGAGTCTAGATGTACTCACATCAAGGACTGAATTCTGAGCTTACTGCTTTCGACTGACAGAATTAGAGATCAAATTTTCTAAAATATTATTCGAGAAATGATTATCATTGATAAAAAGTATGATCATGTATGAATCGGACAACAAGAATACTCAACAGAATTTGAGATGGAGATCAAGCCTATCTGATGGGATATCTCTAGATATGATAATAAGAATACTTAACATGGTCCGAGACTGAGATCAAGCCTATCTGACAGGAGATCTCTAGATATGATAATATGTATCTGTATATGATACCAAGCCTATCTGACGGGATGGTCCATGAATCAATGAAACTATCTGAATTCCTCACTAATATAGACGACGTACCACACAGTTCTGATTTCTGAAGATTGATACTGAAATTGCAACTGTGGGAAGTAGTAACTTAATTGACATGCCCCAACCTATCACAGGTGGGGTCCAACCTGTAACCCCAGCTGGAAGGGTGTCAATACCGTGTCACAGGTAAAGACCTCTCTGGTTAAGACTCTCTGACGGTATGACCCTCACAGGGAGTCAGCCTGAGGCAATAAAATAGTCAAACCTCTCTGACGGTGATAACCTCTACTGATGGGAGACTCCTGTATCCTATGCTAGCTACGCAGTTTTGGAGTTCAGGGATTTCTCCTAGAGACTCGTTCTCTCTGATGGGAGAGCCACCATATCTTCCCTCGTTCGGTGCTAGCTTCTACTCCCAACTGAAAGACTCTGAACTGAATTCTTAACTAAACATAAGTGAACAGAATCTGATATTGATCATGTTTCTCATAAGATCTGACTAAGTTATGCTAAGATTACTTAGTTCCATATCTAATGGAAAAGGTATCGAATCATGGTATCTGACTAATGATACAGAGCTTGAATACATTACTCGAATTACTTCTAAGATTAGGATTGAATCACTTGAATACTATTAGCTCTGAGATGATTATAGGGATGAGGCTAGATTATAAGAGATATAGAGATTACAGAGATAACTGAGATTATTGAGCTTTCTTAAGTTCTACACTTGTCTGAGGATTCAGAGTTCTATAGTTCACTGAGTTCTGAGAATCGTGGCTCAACTAGAATTATCGAGAAACTGACATGGGCTCTAAACAATAGCTCTATTATCAGGTATAAATACCCCCAGAACTCGATGACATAAAAGTAAAGCATAATCATTCATTTCTCATCACGATTGTTCATTCATCATCACAATCATTCATGATCATCACAAGCATTAAGACATCATCTCAAGCATTTAAGGATCACAAATATCTTATTCATCATCACAGTCGCCAAGGGGTCACTTTAAGCATCTCGGAAACATAATCATATACTAATGTAAGGGAAATATGCTACTAGATTGTACTCCATTCAACAAGGTTTTACCTCAACTATTTCATACCTATATCCATCTTTACATGTGTTTGGATATCACATGGCTTGAGGAAACTTCATGCTATCATGTAATAATTCATTCACTTAGGCATTTTATCAAACACTAGGCATGCATAAACTAACTCACAATTTGGGGTTTTATCTTCAACATGCTACAATGGACCTTATTCTTCACCTAAGCTATTTTTCAAACTTAGGGGTAACATGCTTCGCTTATTCAACCATTTCTACACCCATTTGACATGAACACATCACATCGAAAGCAACATAAGGAAGATTCATCACAAATATCACATGGATTCCACCTACTAGGGTTAAGGCTCATGAATCTTGTAAAAAAACATGAATCAAAACTCAACTACACATTGAACATCAATCTAACTCATACAAATCACTAACAACTTATAAACATAAAAATGTCTGAGTTTTGAAAAGGGTTCTTGAGCTTCTTAGATGAAAGGGACCCAAGAATCAACATCTACATACCTTAATCTTTGAAATTGGATGAATTCTAATTCTTGAGACTCTATCTACACTTGTAATAAATAATTCTTAAAGCCCATACTATGAGGAACTTGATTCTTAAAGAAATCTTGAAGAATTTATGGATGAATTTTCGGAAGATTAGGGTTCTTGAGGAAACCCTAGATAGATATTCTTGAGAGAATTGGAAGAGAAAATGATGAAATTAGGGTTTTGGAAGTGGGTTCTCATATTTATAGAGGCTTCCAAATGGTGGGAAATGACCAAAATACCCTTGCAAAAATGTCCTTAAATTTCTAAAAAAAAATAGCTGATGACATCTGTGACAAGCCGTCAAGTTGGTGATAGGCCGTCATGAATTGTCGTCACAAAAGGGTAAAATTTTGAGTTTCTGGTTAAGGTTGACGACATTGGTGGTAGGCCACTATGGTCGTGATGGCTTGTCACAAATTATCATCACCAGGGTCAAAAATCTACCCAGGTCTGATGACATTGCTTATAGGCTATCACAGGCATGACGGCTTATCACAATTGTCATCACCAGTTTCCCATCCGGACATGCTGGAGTAAAATGGGCATAACTCTTTGCTTCAATATCGGTTTTTGACGAAATTTGTATCATTGGAAAGATAATTCAAAGAGATTTCATTTCATATAAAGAAGGTCCTCTAATTAGATATATACAAGGAGTTATGGTCGATTGAAGTTGACCCAAATTTTGACGGTCACTAAAACTTGAACGATAGGAAAGCTTTCAACCTGTCCTTGAGTTAGGGGACCTCTATGATCTTAATTTATGCTCAAATAGATTCCCACACGATTTAAAGTATTTCATACTTGGGAAGATATTTCTAAAATATTTAGACTCAGATTTTCACTTTACCAAATATGCTCTAAGGCTCAGACTGGAAGAGGATTTTGCAGGGCATTACATTATCTCCCCCTTGAGAATATTCATCCTCGAATGTCGCTTGATAGACTGAAAATACGGATCAATAGAACCTACTCAAGAGATGGAAATATTTCAAGGCATGCTTACGCAACTGGAATAACTGACATACTGAGTTCTTATACTGGGCATGATTCATATCTGTTGCATGTAATACTCGACTAATGATACTCATTGCTTAATTCTCATAACACATATGCATATCTGATGCATGGACTCATAACTGAGCTGATCTCAAGAATGCATGAATGATCACACACTGACAAGCTGAACTCATTTCTACTAAATGTGCATATCTAATGCATGAATGTCCAGCTAAGCTGACTTTCAAAAGCACGACTTGATAATGCAATAACGAATGATGCTAAATTCATAAAGAAAATCTAAACATGCATCGGCATGAATCTAATGTCATGAAACATCATAATACTATGGGTTATCTCCCTCTTGGGACTCTATGTCCTTCTAAACATACTTCGATGAAATATTGGGGCAACGCGCGGGGCACCTACAGAATGGTTCATGATTGACCGATCAAGATATGAAACTCATGCATGAATCATGCTAACATATAAGTTCAAAATAGGAGAAAAGGATCTATCAATGTATGTCATAAAGATAAAGGGCTCATAACATACCCGGGTCTATTTTAAGGAACCCTTGCCAATCAAGGCAAACCTGAAACGCACGGAGTCTACTCCTCTGAGTCAACACTCTATATTCTTGCATTCTATGGCCTGGATCACCACAACCAAAATGCACATCACTACCAACTCTACCTACACCTTGGTAGGGCCTGCCACACTCTCTAGAACGCGGATGGGTAGGAACACCACTAGTACTACTCTGGGCTTTGGAGCTTGGCGCTCCCTCAGATCTGACACCCCCAAACACAGGTGTGGGCACATTAGCTAAAGATAGAGCTGGAACTAAAAATATCCAACCATACTGAGAATTATTACCACCTTGAGACCCTGACTGTGAGAAACCACGACTACTTATCTTGGCTCTTTTACTCACTTTCTCTCTCTCCTTCATCCTATCTACCTCAATCTGCTGCACATAAATCATTATCCTAAAATTATCCATATCTCTATTAAGCATAGCAGCTCTACACTCTTTCAACACTAACCCGGATACACCAGTCACAAACTTACTCATACTCGCTCTAGGGTCAGCTATCAAGTCAGGAGCATACATAGCTAATTAGTTAAACTTAAGACAATACTCTTTCACGGACATGGAACCTTGCCTTAGGTTCATGAACTCTTCTACCTTAGGCTCTCTCATATCTAGAGGTAAAAACCTATCTGGAAAGGCACTCTGAAGTTGTAGCCAAGTCACAGGAGTTGTATTCTCCCCTATACTCTTTTCCCACATCACTACCCAATCTTAAGCAACATCCTTCAACCTATAAGATGCTATCTCAACACTCTTCTTCTCAGAAACATGCATAATCTGGGTGATCTTCTTCACCTTGTCTAGATAAAGTTGTGGGTCTTAACCTACTACTGACCCAAAGAATTCTGGCGGGTTCATTTTCATGAAACTTTTGATTCTGGCTGCGAGTGAGTCCCTATCTTGCTGAGGTGGGGTTGCAGTCTGACGGTTCCCCTGAACATTAGTCACAGCTTGGGCTAGTGCCTGAAAAGCTATCCGAAACTCTGCATGTGACATACTCTCATTCTCAGGATCTACTGACTGTGGGGGCTGATCATCACCCCGACGGACAAAATCTCTGCGAGGACGCATACTATGTAATTGGAAAAAAGATCTAGATTAGGCTGAGGATCAACTTGAGCTTATGCTCACTCATACGAAATAATTACTGAAAAAAGAGGAACTGCTCCTAAGAACATCCCGTAGCCTCTTGTACATAAATGTGGTACGCTATACACCCATGCATAAGACTTTACTAGATGGGGCTTTTCAGACTCCCTAGGATACTCTTGAACCTCTTAGGCTCTAATACTTAGTTTGTAATGGCCCGAGATCCCATCCCGAGACGTCACCTGGTGCTTATAACCTCGAAGGACCTCAAGCTAACACTTTACTGATATATGTACCTGTACACTGCATAATAGCTGAAATAAATGAAGAGACTAGCCATAAGGTTCAACAAATCTATGAATACTCATAATATAGGAAAACTAAATACTAATAAATCCGTATGAAAAACCTCTAAACTGTCTGAACTACAAATTTGAAAGGATAGGTCCCCAACTAACTCCATCAACTGAAAATAAACAAAGTCTGAAGCAATAATAGTAAACTGAGATTTTTCCTCGAAAGAAGAGGACTTATTGCTACTGTTGCTGACTAGGACTAAACTACTGAGGATACTCTGGATCCTATGCCTCTGAACCTATGGTGTCAAATAAAATACCATAGCGCAAATGTGTCAGTACAAGAATGTACCGAGTATGTAGATGAGGTAGGCTAATGCAAGGGCTCATGCATGCATAATATATAAATTGAATAATCATGAAGATGTCATATGAGAACACATATATGAATATACAGACAATGAACACAATCATCGCAACTCTATATACTAAAACTCGGATACCACTTTACTGCAGACTGAACTCACTGCTGACACTGAGATACTGAATCACTAACTTATTTGATACCAATTACTGAGAGTATGGATGTACTCACATCAAGGACTGAATTCTGATCTTACAACTTTCGACTGACAAAATAAGAGATCAACTTTTCTAACATATTATTCCAAAAACAATTATCAATGATAAAAAGTATGATCATGTCAGAATCTGACAACAAGAATACTCAACAGAATCTGAGATGAAGATCAAGCCTATCTAACAGGAGATCTCTATATATGATAATAAGAATACTCAACGTGGTCTGAGACTGAGATCAAGCCTATCTGATGGGAGATCTTGAAATATGATAATAAGTATCTATATATGCGACCAAGCCTATCTGATGGGATGGTCTATGAATCAATGGAACTATCTGAATTTCTCACTAAGATAGACGATTGTACCACACAGTCCTGATTTTTAAAGATTGATACTGAAACTGCAACTGTGGGATGTAGTTACTTAATCGACATAGCCCAACCTATCATAGGTGGGGTCTAACCTGTAACCCCTATTGGAAGGGTGTCAATACCGTACCACGGGTAAAGAACTCTCTGGTTAAGCCTCTCTGACGGGATAACCCTCGCAGGAAGTCGGCCTGAGGTAATATAATAGTCTAACCTCTTTGATGGTGACAGCCTCTACTGATGGGAGACTCCTGCATCCTACACTAGCTATGTAGTTCTAGAGTTCAGGAATTGCTCCTAGAGACTCGGCCTTTCTACGGGAGAGTCACCATCCTTTTCCTCGCTCGGTGCTAGGTTCTACTCCCAACTGAAAGACTCTGAACTGAATTCTCAACTGAACACAACGAAACTAAATCTGATACAGATCATGTTTCTCAAAAGATCTGACTAAGTCACGCTGATATTACTTAGTTTTTTAGCTAACGGAAAAGGTATCGAATCATGGTATCTGACTGATGATACAGAGCTTGAATAGATTACTCGAATCTCTTCTATGATTAGAATTGAATCACTTGAATACTATTAGATCGAAGCTGATTACAGGGTTGAGGCTAGATTACAAGCAATACAGAGATTACAGAGATAACTGAGATTATTGAGCTTTCTTAAGTTATGCACTTGTCTAAGGATATAGAGTTCTATAGTTTACTGAGTTCTAAGAATCATGGCTCGACTTGAATTATCGAGAAAATGACATGGGTTCTAGACAACAGCTCTATTATCTGGTATAAATGCCCCAGGACTCGATGACATAAAAGTAAAGCATAATCATTCATTCATCATCACGATCGTTCATTCATCATCACAATCATTCGTATTTCATCACAAGCATTAAGACATCACCTCAAGCATTTAAGGATCACAAAAATCTTATTCATCATGAATGTCGCCAAGGGGTCACTTTAAGTATCTCAGAAACATAATCATATAATAAGGTAGGGGAAATATGCTACTAGTTTGTACTCCATTCAGCAAGGTTTTACACAACTATTTCATATCTATATCAGTCTTGACATGTGTTCAGATATCACATGGCTTGAGAAAACTTCATACTATCATGGAATAATTCATTCACTTGGGCATTTTATCAAACACTAGGCATGCATAAACTAACTCACAATTTGGAGTTTCATCTTTAACAAGCTACAATGGACCTTATGCTTCATCTAAGCTCTTTATCAAACCTAGGGGGAACATGCTTTGCTTATTCAACAATTTCTACACCCATTTGACATGAACACATCACATAGAAAGCAACATAAGGAAGATTCATCACAAATATACACATGGATTCCACCACTAGGGTTAAGGCTCATGAATCTTGTAAACAAACATGAATCAAAACTCTACAACACAATAAACATTAATTTCAACTCATAAAAATCATTAACAACTCATAAACATAAAAATGTTTGAGTTTTGAAAAGGGTTCTTGAGCTTCCTGGATGAAAAGGACCCAAGAATCAACATCTACATACCTTAATCTTTGAAATTGGATGAATTATAATGCTTGAGACTCTCTCCGCACTTGTAATAAATTATTCTTAAAGCCCACACTATAAGGAACTTGATTCTTGAAGAAATCTTGAAGAATTTATGGATGAATTTTTAGAAGATTAGGGTTCTTAAGGAAACCCTAGATACATATTCTTGA
>NC_061114.1:13082864-13090757 GCF_002878395.1 Capsicum annuum | reverse complement strand
ACATATTCTTGAGAGAATTGGAAGAGAAAATGATGAAATTAGGAATTTGGAAGTGGGTTCTCATATTTAAAGAGGCTTCCAAACGGTGGGAAATGAGCAAAATACCCTTGCAAAAACTTCCTTAAATTGCTGAAAAAAATAGCTGACAACATCCGTGTCAAGCCTTCATGTTGGTGATAGACCGTCACGAATTGTCGTCACAAAAGGGTAAAATTTTGTGTTTCTGGTTAAGGTTGATGACATTGGTGATAGGCCATCACAGGTGTGATGTATTGTCACAAAATGTCATCACCAGGGTCAAAAATCTGCCCAGGTCTAACGACATTGGTGATAGGCCATCACAGGTGTGACGGCCATTCACAATTGTCATCACCAGTTTCCCAGCCAGACATGCTGGAGTAAAACGGGCATAACTCTTTGCTCCGATATCGGATTTTGACAAAATTGGTATTGTTAGAAAACTAATTCAAATAGATTTCATTTGATATATAGTAGGTCCTCTAATTAGATATATAAAATGAGTTATGGTCGATTGAAGTTGACCCAAATTTTGAAGGTCACTAAAACTTAAATGATAGGAAAGCTTTCAACTCATCCTTGAGTTAGGGGATCTTTATGATCTTAATTCATGCTCAAATAGATTCCCACATGATTCAAGGTATTTCATACTTGGGAAGATATTTCTGAAATATTTAGACTCAGATTTTCGGTTTAACAAATACACTCTAAGGCTCAGACTGGAAGAGGATTTTGTGGGGCATTACAAAATCTTCGGTAATACCCTGCTAAACCCAAGAAGCTCCGAATGGGCCATTTTCTTACTTCCTCAACCTTTTGGGGATCCACCTTAATCTCGTCACTAGACACAATATGCCCCAAGAAAGCAGTAGCACTTAGCCATAATTCACATTTGGAGATTTTTGCATACAACTTGTGATCTCTAAGAGCCTGAAGAATAATTCGGAGGTGATTGGCATAGTCCTCCTCACTCTTAGAATAAACCAAGATGTCATCAATGAATACTATGACAAATAGATCCAAAAGCTGATGGAAGACCCTATTTATTAGATCCATGAAGGTTGCAGGGGCATTAGTCAAGCTGAACGACATGACTAAGAATTCATAATGACCGTATCTGGTTCAAAAAGCTATTTTGGGAATATCTGACTCCCTAACCTTCAACTGATGATATCCTGAATGAAGGTCTATCTTTGAAAAACATTTAGCACCCTGAAGATGGTTGAAAATATCATCAATCCTAGGAAGAGGATATTTATTTTTAATCGTGACCTTATTCAACTAGCGGTAATCTATGTACATAAGAAAGGAACTATTTTTCTTTTGCACGAAGAGTACAGGTGCACCCCAGAGAGAAACACTAGTACGGATAAAACCTTTATCTAGAAGATCTGCTAGCTACTTTTTAAACTCTTTCAACTCTGTTGGAGCCATTCTATATAGAAGAATAGAGATTGGATGGGTATCTAGCAATAAATCAATGCCAAAATCTATCTCCCTATTAGGTGCTATTCCTAGAAGATCGTCTGGAAAAACTTCTTAAAAATCTTTTACCACAGAAACAGACAAAAAGGAAGGACTTTTAGTATTAGAATCTTTGACCCGAATAAGATGGTACAAACACTCTTTTGAGATAAGTTTATGGGCTCTGAGATAAGATATAAGGTTCCCTCTAGGTGCTAAAGAATGCCCCTCCCATTCTAAGACTGGTTCATTTGAAAAAGAAAAAATGACTCTTCGGATCCTACAATGTAGTGTGGCATAACATGAATGGAACCAGTCCATCCCTAAGATGGCATCAAAATCAATCATATCAAGCTCTATGAGGTCTGCCACTGTATCCCTGCTAAAAGTAGATGCAACACAATTCTTATACACCCTTCTAGCTACAATAGAATCCCCCACCGGAGTGGAAATAGAGAAAGGTTCAGCAATCACGTCGGGCTCAAACCCAAAACCAACAGCCACATACAGGGTCACATAAGACAAGGTAGACCCAGGATCAAGTAATGCATAAACATCATGGGAAAAAATATTTAACATACCGGTGACTACATCTGGTGAGGCCTCTACTTCCTGGAGGTTGGTCAAGGCATAAAACCAGTTGCAACCGCTCCCGATAATTGAAGTGGCACCCTTCTGAGATGGTGGTGTGGAAGAATTTTCTTGAGACTTGGCTCCTCTAACATTACCTCCAGTGGCAGGGCAATCTCTCTGAAGGTGACCCACTTGGCCAACAGAATAACTATTTCTCCTCTCAAAGTAACATTTTCTAGGATGGTTCCTCTCGCAGACACTACAATGGGGAAAAGATCTGGCTGGCTGCGTCACGCTACCTCATAAATGGGTGTCCTGCATCCTTCCTCTACTATTAGCCTAAGGATTAATGGACCGCTAATCACGTAGAGGTCTAGGCGCGGAGGCGCTGGTTGCAGGCTAAGAATTTCCTAAATTTTTTCTCTTCTACAACCTGTTGCCCCAATTTCCACTCTACGGCTGACTATGACTCTAGTCTATTATTTTTGCTCTCTTTCCCTGTCTGTCCTTCTCCCTACATTCAATGATCTTTTTCTTCTTCTTCTTAACTTGTTGCATATAGACTGATAGTCTGGTAAAGTATATGTCCCTATTCAGCATCACCCCCTGACATTCAAGTGCTAGATCATCTGAAAGGTCGGATATAAATTTTCGTATTTGGGCTCTCATATTACTAGTCATCTCTGGTGAATAACGGGCCAGTTGATTGAACTTAAGAGTGTACTCCTGGACACTCATCTTTCCTTTCTTTAGGATTATGAATTCTTTAGCTTTGGCTTCCCTCAGTTCTAAAGGGAAGAATTGATCAAGAAAGACTTCCACAAACTCTCCCCAAACTGTGGGATCAACACTTTCACCCTTTGCATCTTCCCACTTATTATACCATTGGTTTGCTACATCCTTAAGCTGGAATGCTGCCAATTCAACCCCTTCTACTTGGTCTACATGCATTACCCTAAAAATCTTCTCCATATCGTCCACAAACTCCTATGGATCCACTTCTACTTTAGTGCCATAAAATTTCGGCGGGTTTATTCTGATGAACTAACCCACCCTAGTAACCTCAGAAGTAACAGATGCTGACCCAGTGTCTTTTGACCTCTAAGTCTGTGCGGCTACCAGTTGTGCAAGCATGTGAATAGATTGTCTGAATTCTTCATTAGATATATCCCTCTGAGAAGACTGGGGACAGTTAACATTTGATCTTGGAGCTCGAGGATTGGTCGGGACTGGAGGTACTCCCAAAGTAGGAATAGTTTCTAGAGTGTTCGCTCTCTATGGGTGAGGCAGACTTCATCATCCCGAGTATTCTAATTGTTGGAGCGATAAGGAGACATGGTTGTCCTTTTTCTGAAATACAAGAGATCACTTGATTAGGGGACAGATTAGACTCCAAAGCACGAACTAAATCACAAAGAGGGGAAATATTCCTAAATGCCTAGTAGCCTCCTGCTTATAAGTGTGGTGCGCTACACACCCATAAACAAGACTCTACCCGATGCGATTTCACAGACACCGTGGGACCATGAACCGTGCTCTGATACCAAGTTTGTCATGACCCGAACTGAGGCCATGGCCGTGATGAGCATCCTGAACCATGAAGGGCTGGACACCCTTCTAACTTGTAATCATATACACCATTCACACACAAATAAGGATATGCAAAAGGTATAGCAAAACGGAATCATGGTCATAAATCTGATATAAATTTGATATAGAAAATGACAATCCAAAATCATCTAACAAGTACCTAAAAACTAGGACAAGGCCCCCAGTAGACCAAAATTATAATATATGACATAATATGAAAAGAGAGGCCTTCTGGAATAGAGAAGGCTCACCACTGCACAATCTGTTCTACTATCTGAATTATCTACTGCTTATCTGGACCCATAGATTGAGCCTCAGAACTTGGTAAGTAGGGGGTCAATACAGATATACTGGTATGTAGAGTAATCCAAAAATAAAAATAAAATTTTTATATTACATAAATAATAATTGCTATAAAACACTTTATCGAAAAATAGCTCGAAAACACATGAGCGTAGTATAATTATTTTTTCAAAAACACTGTTCACTACTGAGCTAGGTGGTACACCCTATAATGAAACTGCCAAATCCCGGTTCCCTCCAAGATTAGAGTGTTATTGAGGGGAGAAGAACACACAAGATCACACAATAGGGTGTTTCCATCCCCATCAAGTCCATGTGTCAGGTTGGGCTCAGGATCACAAAGCAGGGCTCCTAACCATTAGTCCTAAATAGGGATGAAACAATACAAGGTACACAATATCACATAGCATGGTACCAAGTTCCCCGTGTCGGCAATTCACGGTTTCCAGCATAGAGTCATTTGACTCATACTTTCTTCGGGTAACCACCTAACTTACATAAAGTTAATCTTTAAGCTTGATTCAAGTCCAAACATATATCATACTCTGTGGGGTATCGTCACACCCCGACATGCAAGTCATCAGTATCACATCAATTCTCCAACTTCTTATGTCATTCACAACATGCACATATATAAGACTTCCACACATATCAAACACATGCATAATGGTTCTCAACATATAATAATTCAAGAAGTTTTATCATTTATGAGTAGTATCATGGAAATAGCAAAAACTCATGCTCTCGATAGTTTAAGACTAGTATCATGTGGGGCACTAAAACATTATCATGGGGAATTTTAAAAAAAATCATAATTTATATTCTTCTCATTCTTAGCGCTCAAGCCACATGACCCCAATTAAACAATTGGAACATATTCAAGCAAACAACCCCATGAAGTTTCACTATTCTTTAAAAATCATGAAACAACACATGTTATTAGTATAAAAATAAAATCACCACTTTTAATAACACATATATATATAAAGATTAAATTCTTGTGCAAATTCTTTTCAAATCATGCCCATGAAATTTAGGACAATCCCACGTATCTTAAATTATAAGATATGAAAGATGGAACCTAGATCTCGATAGATGAAACCAGGATCTTACTTGGTTTCTTGGAGATCTTGAACTTAAGGCTTGATTTTCTTGAATTTCTTGTTCTTAGAGAAAACCCTAGTTTGATCTTATTTTAAGAGTGAAGAGAAAGTTTTGGATGTTGTAAAACTTATAGTTATTGATTAATAATGCTTAAGGGGTGATTTAATTTGTGTGAATGATTTTTGGAGTGAGGTAAAGACCAAAATACCCCTAAGGAACCCAAAAAAATTGCATAATTGCATCAGTTAATGACTAGGGTTGACGGGCTGTCACTCAGGTGATAAGTCATCACCAAGGTCATCACTTTTGGGCTGGTTTTCACCATTCACTACCTTAGGCTGACGACCAGGTCTGACGGTCCGTCACACAGCTGATAAGTCATCAGCCTCATCGACACGTTTTGGCAGAAAGACACATCGAAGTAAAATGAGCATAACTTTCTGCTCCGATATCGAATTAAAGAGAAACCAGTGGCATTGGAAAGAGGACTCAAAGATCTTTTATTTTATATATATTAGGCCTCATAATTCATTAAATACAAAGATTTATGGTTGATTTAATTTGACCTAATTTTTTACGCTCACTCAAACTCGAACGATAGGAAAGTTTTCAACTTGTCGTTGAGTATGGGACCTCTATGATCTCAATCCATGCTCAAATAGGTTCCCACACTACATAATTTATTAACATACCAAATTTACATAGGATTTATGGCTTTCGAATCATCTACGCATAGAAATAATGGTTTTCATTCTATCCGGAAATGCGGGGTGTTATAGTATATGAGTGAGAAAGTTTTACTCCCTAGTGGCGCATTTTAAAGCCGTGTGGGACTGATACCAGAGTGGAAAATATAACTAGTAGGTTGGGCAGAGATAGGGGACTCTTGGGACTTCGTGGGTCGAGATGCATGTCGCGGCCAGGGCCTCGGGTCGGGTCATGACAAAATAGTCTTAGAGTCGCTCCTATGTCAGCCCTATTAATATAGGTCAAAGTTCAAACTGAGTGTAGAAAAATACCGGTAAGGTTGGGCAAACCTCAGCCCTGAGTGTAGGCAATTGCCATTCAGTGGGACAAACCTCAGCGAGAATGTTGAGTCCATAAGGGAGGGTGTATGTAACACCCCAACTTAGGAAGGAGTCCCACATCGGCAAAACATGGGAGAGATTCTAGGTATATAAGTGAGAAAGATTTACTCCCTAGTGACATTTTTTAAATCCGTGCGGGCCTGGGCCTAGAGCGTACAATATCACTAGTGGGTTAGGTAGAGACAGGGGTCTCTCGGGCCTTGATGGTCCGGGATGCCCGTCGCGGCCAGGGCCACGGGTCGGGTCATGATAATTTTTGAGCAAAATATGAACAATGCATATGTATTTTGTAACTAAAATCTCACAATAAAATTAAGAACTGCATAAAAAACTCAAATTTATCTTTAATTCAAATCTTCATTTATAATGATTGCAGACACCTAATTTCGTCCCTCCCCGATATCGTTTTTACCTATTTTTTTACTTTATCCTACCGTGTACCCTCACCCATGTAATTATACCCCACAAAAATATAAAATAATAAAAATTCAATAAATCCCTAACCATATCCTAGCAATCTCATCCTAATCCTAACAACCTACCCCACATACCCCTTACCCCTACCATCTAATGGGCTCTTTCCATTTTCCTCTAAACGGAATTCCCAGGGACTCCACAATTATCATACATACATATATATCAAATCACAAGAAAAAAGGGGTCCGGGGTTTCTTTTTCTTCTTCACTATTCACGCACACACGCACTGTTCACCGAAAAATGGGCAATATACATATAGCTCACATAGGTCACTCACTCAGAAATATTCTTAAGATTCAAACATCGACACACAGGTGAGAGAGATTGAGTTGGAGAGAGAGAAGAGAGGTCAAACCAGCGAGAAAATTTGGGAGGAGAAAGACAGCGATGCCATTATTAAGCTTGCCGGAGCTCCGATGATGCTACCATGTTGATTGTAGAACACTAGGAAAACACCGACCAAAACCCTATTGTCATTTTCGGTGACCATCCATCGAAAGGTGCCGAAACACACTAGCTAGCAATCAAAATCGGCTCAACTAGTCTTGATTCTTGTGAGATCTATCGAATAATGACCAAAAAGATTAAAGGAGCGAGATGATTAGGTACGGGCTTTTGGGCTTTGTAATCTTTGCTTCGAGTTGCAGTTTTGGTTTGACGGGCTTCGATATTTGATACGGAGTTGGAATTTGATTCGTTGTCGAGGCTGATTCAGGGTTTTTTGACACGTGGACTCTGTCTTCTCGATTGACTGATATTTGAAATAAAATCATCATTGAGGTCCAATTTTATTCTCTCTCCATTTATTTTTACATAATCGTGGATGATTTGTGTGTTTGGTATATTTGAATCTTGATTGTGTATTGGTTGATATTTAATTCGAATGTTGAAAACTTGGATTAGTAGTCGAAGAAGTAATTAATTATTTCGAGAATGGTTTCGGGATGGATCGATCTTAATGAAAAAATGAATATAGATTAATTTAGATTTATTGATGTTGGTGTAATTCGATTTAAACATGAATATGGTTGAACCCGATTAGTTCATGTTTTAGGTCAAAAAAGAATAGACAAGACATAGTTCGCGTAGGCAAATCTAGAGATTTGTGGATTAATTGAATGTTTGAGATGTGTGTTGAAATGATTTTATTTTATGGTATTCGACTCAATTGTATTCATTTGGCCGGGGAATGCCCCGAGGTATTTGTGTTTATTGGTCGGGGAATGCCCCAAAGTATTTTGTACCCGGAGGACGTTCGTGATGAATTCCCAAGGC
>NC_061114.1:13077564-13082764 GCF_002878395.1 Capsicum annuum | reverse complement strand
TTAAGATGAATACTTTGGCCACAAGTTGGTTCTTCCCTTGGAGGCGAATCCAGAATTTGGAGTCTCTGGTTAATTAAATCGATGAGTGTACTTGGTACCCTGAGACTCCGAATCCTAAATCCACCTCTGGATGCATCCTAACTCAGATAAGCATATCAAAATCAATAAAACAAGAAAACATAGTAGTGAAAAAGCTCTTGGTTTATTTGATATTTAGAGTATGGAATATTTAAATAGCTTCGAGAACATTTTCATTATTTTAATAGAAAAAGTATTTATCAAATATAAACTATTTATCATCAGTTTTGACGCTTCTATTCAAACAAATTGGAGTGTTATTTATTTATGAAATCAGTTTCAATGCCTAAAAGTTCTTTCTGGAACCCAAATGGACTATAACTCTAATTATTCTAGAAAAACAAAGACTGCCAAAAATAAATAGCAACACAAAAAAGATGATGACACTTGGAGGGGTAAGAAATGATGCATAAATGAGAGGTTAAAAATATGAAAAGAACAATAATGAAATGTTACCATATTAGGAAAACAATTTAGCAGAGATCCTTTTCATTACACCAAAAAGATATTTAAGGCAATAGCTTAATTACCCCTTAAAAATGTTTTAGAGGCAATATTATTACAGACAATTGCAGTTTACCAGTCTTTATAAATGTCCTAAAGTCTATAGTGATATCGGATCCAATATCAATTAACTAATGTCAGTAAAAGCTTTAACACTCTTTGTTAAAGTGTATATCTATTGCTGCTATGTCAATTAAGTGATGTCAGTAAAATCTTTAACACTTTTTGTTAAGGTGGATATTTATTTCCGCTTAAACTTTTGTTGTTGTAGTGTCTCCGGTCCAATCGTCTGGGGGTAGAGATTCTCAAGTCCCACCTTTTCCTTGTATTAAATCAATTCTTATTCTACACTTCCTCTCACCTCCCTGAAATATACATAAATCAGAGCGGTTTGACAGGCATATAAAGACCATTAAAAAGTGCCTTAAAGCATTGCAGCCATTACTTTATGTCCTTTTATGCAATTATGAACTCCACAGAACTTTATCAATTTCAATACAACTTATCCTTTTGGAGCTGTCGTAACAAACTACGCAAGCAGGAAAAGTTAGCAATGCAACTCACACCTCCGCCCCTATAAGAAAAAAATTTTCCTTGCCATCCTGTTAATGTTCCTGCAGTGATCTTGGACACTGAAGTATGGCACCTTTTTTCTTCACAAGTTGTTTGGATATCAAGATATTGTTGAGGCCAACAAAAGGGCAGCCCGGTGCACTAAGCTATTAGTATACGTGGGGTCTAGAAAAGGGCTGGATCATAATAATCTGTCGTACCTAGCCATACCCTGCTTTTTTTCAAGAGGCTGTTTCCACAACAACTTCACTAGTTACATCAATAAGTTGGTTTAATTCCTCAATTTTATCAGTATTAGACATTAGTGTTTGGAGCAACCAAATAACAAGATTTATTCATGCTCACTAGTTGGCCAGAGATGTGTTCATAACATAAGAGCTAGATAATATAATCAGCCATCGGCATGGTATAAGTGAGTGATAAAAGGGCATTTTGGTATGAATAAAATATTTTTTGAATGATTTGTTCATTTCATCATTATAGAAAGTAATTCATTGGACAAAACTTGAATATTTAGGAAGTCTCTCATTGCTACGTTGACTAAACACTATAGTATTAGTTAGTAAGTGAGGCACTACTCTTCACCACACAATTCTACAGAATATGAAAGCAAAACTATTTGCAAAAGTGGACTTTTTGCAACAAAAAATAAAGCAAGACTTGGTTGACTTGCCAAGTCTTTCGCTGAATAGAGGACTTTTTTGCCACCATATTTATAATACTGATTGAGATGTGAAAGGCTTGGTTGATTTGGTGGTATTAGTATTGATATGACCAAAAGGGAGACCTCATTACTATTTAAAGTCTCAAAACCACATGGTATAGAGCATACCTACTAAGTTTTGCAATAATGGAGAAGGCCATCACATTTTCTCTCTCAACTCTTTTGTTGCTTATGGCTAGTTCAGTCATGACCGAAACCAACATGGCTACTGATCAATTGGCTCTTCTGTCCTTAAAATCCCAAAATCATTTTAGACCCATTTTATCTATTGATTGAAAACTGGTCTCCCGCTATTTCTGTTTGTCATTGAGTTGAAGTCACTTGTGGCTCTCGTCATCAGAGAGTGAAGTCCTTGAATCTTTCTAATATGGCTCTTACAGGCCCGTGAATTTGGAAACCTCTCATTTCTTGTTTTTCTAGACTTGGGAAGCAACAATTTCCATGGAAATTTGCCTCAAGAAATGTCACACTTTTGTGGGCTTAAGTTTCTTGATTTAAGTTTCAACAACTTCGCAGGGGCGATTCCTTCTTGGTTTGGGTTTTTATGCCGACTTCAAGTTATTAATATTAGCAATGACAGTTACACTGGTTCCATCCCTTCTTCATTTTCTAATATTTCCACAGTTGAGACTTTGAATCTGAATTTCAATTCCATAGAGGGTCAAATCCCAAAAGTGATTGGAAGTCTTATAAACCTTAGAGAATTAAACTTGAGGGGTAACATGTTCATAGGTTCTATTACTCTGTCACTCTCGAATGCCTCGAGGTTGGAGACTTTAGATATAACTTTTAATTCACTTCAAGGAAACATTCCAAAAGGGATCGACAATCTTCACAACCTGAAGTTGTTGGGCATACAAGATAATCAACTTATGGGTTCTATACCATTAATAATTTTCAATATCTCAAGAATTGAAGTCATTGCATTTACAGGAAATAGCTTATCAAGATATCTTCCCAACGGTTTATGCAATGGTCTACCAATACTCAAAGGGCTTTATCTATCACAACTTATCACATTGTTCACAACTTCAAATATTGGGTTTATCGGATAATGAGTTTTATGGACCAATACATAGTGAAATAGGAAGATTGACTAATCTGCAGGTCTTGGCTCTCGGAACTAACCATTTCACTGGTACGTTTCATCTTATGAATAGTAGGACTAATGTATCGTATTACTTAAGAATTTTATTTTATTACACATGAATTGCAGGAATAATTCCACAAGAAATTGGAAATGTTGTTAATTTGGTAAAGTTAGGAATAGAGGAAAACCAGATTACCGGCTCTGTCCCGATCTCCTTATTCCATATCTCATCGCTGCAACTTTTGTCACTGTCACAGAACAATCTTAGTTGATTCTTACCACTGGAGATTGGCAACTTAACCAACATGCAACGTCTGCAGATTAGTGGAAATAAGCTTATACGTACATACATATATTCAAATGGTGTCTCTATGTATATACACGTTCATTGCACATGTGTATCATGTTAATTTTTATAGATCCATTAGAACTATTAAAATTTTATGAATACATGCATGTAATTAGTAATAAAATGTTCTCCCTCCGTTTAAAAATGAATGAATTACTTTTTCTTTTTAGTCTATTTAAAAAAGAATGATCTCTTTTCTTTTTTAACAATACTTTAATTTCAACTTTCCATATTGCATGTTTAGGATTACAAGATTAAAGGGTATTTTGGTACATTTGACACAACTTTAATTTAAGGCTACAAGATTCAAAAGTTTTCTCTATTTTCTTAAACTTTGTACCAGGTCAAAGTATGTCATTCTTTTTTAAACGGAGGGAGTAACAATTACAATAAATCTTCAAAAGTGTGACACGAAACACCAAATGAGGAGCGTCTTTTAATTTTAAATAGTAAATTTGATCATCTGTTAGTAGTTAGCAAACTTCCGATAAAGTATCATTTTAAATATTTAAGTCCATATAAAAATACAAACCTACACAACAAAAATTCATAAAAAATTAAATTAAGAAGTCCAATAGAGAGAAAACACAAAAAATAAAATAAAATAAAATAAAACAGATAAAAAAAAATATATAGTATGTATATCCTTCTTAAGACTTGATCAATAACAATATAAGCGAAGGAACAAGAAGTATAGAGTTAGAACATAATTTCTGAGTTCTTGTCGACACCTTATCCCATTACCAATTACAATTCAAGATTCTTCTTCATCAGGTCAAACTAAAGCATGAATCACATATATAAGAATTGAGCTAACTAGTTCATCTCATTTGTATTCACTCTTTCTTCATGTGTTGACAGGTGAAACATCCAAAGAGATAAGCAATCTCGTTGAGTTGGAGAAACTTGATCTTGCGGCTAATAGTTTTAGTGGTTCACTTGATTTGGAGATCTTCAACATCTCAGGGCTGAGAATAATTGATATTTCATTCAACAATCTATCTGGAAGCCTTCCACCAAACATAGGTTCTATCTTACCCAATATTGAAGAGCTTTATCTGGGGAGCTTAACCAATCTTGTTTGGACTATACCCCATTCCATTTCCAATTGCTCAAAACTTACTACTCTTGAGCTTGCCGACAACAAACTCACTGGCTTGATTCCCAATTCTCTTGGATATTTGACTCATCTAAAGTTACTAAATTTAAGGGGAAACAATTTAACGAGAGACTCATCATTAAGCTTCCTGACTTCCTTAACCAATTGCAGAAAATTAACATTTCTATATATATATTTGAATCCTCTAAATTGCATGCTTCCTACTTCCATGGGGAACCTTTCCACATCTCTTAGAACATTAGGTTCCAACAGTTGTAAAATCCAAGGGCGAATTCCTAATGAGGTTGGGAACTTAAGCAAATTATTATTCCTTTCTCTTTCCAGAAACAAATTGGTTGGATCGATTATCACATCGATTGGAAACTTGAAAAAGATTCAGCGCTTCGAATTGACTAACAACAAATTAACAGGATTTATTGGAGAACATATAGGTAAATTGCAGCATTTGGGTGATATTTACTTAGGTCAAAATCAACTTTCAGGATCTTTTCCAAATTGTTTAGGGTATATTACTTCCCTTAGGGAGATACATCTGGGCTCCAATAAATTCAGTTCCAATATACCACCAAGCATAGGGAACCTTCAAGATCTAGTGGTTCTTGACTTATCGTCAAACAACACGATAGGTTCTTTACCTCAAGAAATTGGAAATCTAAAGTCTGTAACAAAGATTGATATATCGATGAATGAATTCCCAAATGAAATTCCTAGAGAAATTAAAGGCTTGCAAAATTTGGCACACCTTTCTCTGAGACACAACAA
>NC_061114.1:13069970-13074564 GCF_002878395.1 Capsicum annuum | reverse complement strand
TGTGTATGCATATGGTTTGATGTTTAGGATTTGAATTGAGAGCAAAAAGAATTATAATCCCTATCTTGTTATAAATCCCCTTGTTTTTATAAGATATGAATGATTCAATTTCATACTGAGAAGAATGTTACAAATGTCTTTACTGCTATTGAAGACTTGATCTTAATTATGAAATGAAGAGAGGGTGTTTCTTATTTATATAAAGGAGAAGTGATGATTTTAAAGATTTGCATGATTTGTCACAAAATACTTGACCACCACATGTATGATGAAATGTTGAAAAGAGAGAATCTCTGCAGAGTTTGAAATATGGTTTGAAAACAAGAACTCTCTTGCATTGTTTGATTAATTTGGTGGTCTGAACATTGTTTTACTTGAAAAGAGTTGTAATTTGACATTGTATGGCTAAGAAATATGACTTGCAAGTCTATGTATGAAGATACCAATACAGATAATGCCATTGTAGCACACAACAAAACAGAATACATATTTTCATTCAGATTTTCAGATTTTGAGCTTAGACCCATGCATTTTTAGAAAAGGCTAAAATTGTGCTTAAATAGAGTTAGGTGGTTACCTGAAGAATGCACGATTTCAGAAAATTCATTTCCCTTAACTTTGTTTTGTTGATATGGGTTTATTATGTTCCCAAAGTGGGATTATATGCTAGCCGAGTGCCCTGTGGTGCATCCGAATAGAAACTCCAACCTTTGCAGCAAACTTGGGTTGGGGCTTGGCCACCGAGTCAAGATTGGATTCCATATAACCCATGGACTGTAGAATTATAGGGTGTACCACCTAGCTCAGGAGTAAAATACAGAATGGTGTTGCATCTACAGAATTGTTTGAATGATCATTTGAAGTTACCCATGTGTTTCAATTTATTTCATTCATAACATTTTATGAAATGCTCTCACTTATGTTATATATAAAAATTACATTATTTTGGATTGCTCTGCGTACCAGTACATATGTATTGATCCCTTATATTTCAAAATTTGAGGCAAAGTTCTAGGGTCCCGTTCTAGTCTTATATGTGTCAAAAGTTGCAGTTGGTGAGCCTTCTCTATTTTGGAAGGCTAGTTATTATACTTTGTTATCTTATTTCGTGTTTATGGTCTAAATGGGGCCTTGTCCCAGTTTTAGACAAGATGTAGGTTGTGATGTATTAGAGATTTCGTAGATTGATGTTAGACATCGTTAGCAGCCTATGGATTCCATTCCAGATTGTTCAATTGAATTGTGATATTGACCATCATTCCGTATTGTTTTATATTTCCTCTTTTTTTCTTCATATTATATGAATGTGTGTATGATTTCCAGATAGAGAAGGGTGCTCGGGCCTTTATGGTATTGGATGTCCATCGCAGCCAGGGCCTTTGCTCGGGTCGTGATAATTAGTTATCCCTTTTTTATTTGAATTAGGAATTAGTTATCCTTATTTAAATTGAAGTGTAGTTAGAAATTTAGCTATAAATATATGTTTGAGCTATTAATAAAATACTTTCCTTTGACTCTGTTATTTCTCTAATTTCAAATCTAAAAACCAACAAAGTTGAATCTTGATCTACTGAAGCATCCCTACATCATCAATCATGTTAGCCCTTCTAGTCGGAGATTCAACAAAGCAATCTAATGCCACTTTCATGATTGATGCCATAACATCTAGGTCCATCAATACGCAGCGACCCGTTTGGGTTACCAAGTTGGCATCTATGATGTCCATTACTGCATCTAGAAGTGAACTCACCCATTACTTCAAGCTAAGATCTCCCTCAAACTTATTAGAATTTCTCCTAGTAAACATTTCTGTTGGTTTTTAGCTTTTAAATTAGAGAAATAGCAAAGAAAGAGTTGAAGAGAAGAAAATACTACAATTGTATTGTCAAAGGATTTTTTTTTATTAATAAATCAAAACATATATTTATTGCTAAATTTCTAACTACACTCCAATTTAAATTGGGATAACTAATCCCTATAACAATAATAAAGGGACAAATAATTCCCAAGTCACATAGGACTCTAACAATTAAAAACTACTAAAAATATTTATTTCTACTTCATTTTTGAGACATATTTTCAACACTCCTCCTTGGATCAGAAATTTTCTCGGCTTCGGCTGAATTTGACCTGTTGAATAAATCTGTCAATTCATCTTTGTTCTTGCATGGCTTGTGTTCATCTTCTGTTGGATTAAATAAAAACTTTTCCCTCTCATATCAACTTGCAAAATCTCATGATTAGTGGAATAAAAAATTTGACAATATTTATCTCCAAACAATATTTTAAATCCTTCTTCCATTAGGTGACCAATACTTAACAAACTTTTGTCAATATTGGGAACATAAAGGATATTTGAAATTATTTTTGTACCTAAAACTGTTTTGATTGCAACATTCCCTTTTCTTTCTGCAGGAATATAATCACCATTCTCAATTCTGATTTTCTTATTTTCCAAAGGCAAAAATTCTTTAAAAAGAGTTTTGTCATATGTCATGTGGTTTGTACAACCACTGTCAATCATCCAAAAATCAGATTTTTTGGTTGAAGATGTTGCCATAAATAAGTGATCTTCTTCTTCTTCTCTGGTGACTTGGGCTTCTGCGTTATATTTTTTGAGATTTTTTTTTGCAAATCACATCTTGATGTCCAAATTGATTCCAAATCTTGCATTGTGCATCTGGTCTCTTCCAACATTTAAATGGAGGATGACCTAATTTGCCACAGTGCTGGCAAGGTGGGTAGTTTTTTCTTGAATTATTACCCTTGCTTTGAGTCTTATGGTTGGCTGTCAAAGCTTCTTCAACCATACAATCCTACCTCATAAGCCTCCTTTGCTCTTGTGCCTATAACATATTTTACAATTCTGCCAAGGTAATCTAGGACAGGTTTTCTATGTTTTCCAAGGTAATTGTTGATACTTCGTATCTTTCAGTAACAGTAACAAGAATTTTTTCAACAATTCTTGAATCTTTAAATTTTGTGCCAAGCAATCTTACCTTGTTAACAATGCTGAGAAGTCGTTCTGAGTACTCTTTGACGGTCTCAGATTCCTTCATCTTTTCTAATTCGAATTCCCTTATTAGATTTAATACTTTCATACCACGTATTCTTTCTTCTATGGTATATTCTTCCTTCATATAATCCCAAATTTCTTTTGGTGATTTAAGGGTTATAATTCTCATGAAAACTATTGGAGACAGACTAGCAGACAAAGTTTCTTTTGCCTTTGATTTTCGAATTTTTTTTTTCATTTGACTTTTGATCTGGGCTACCGTGGGATTATCGAGCAGTGGAAGAACATCATCATCCTCCTACACGGCCTCCCAAAGATCTAAAGCCTCAAGATAAGTCTCCATTCTTATTACCCAAAGATGGTAATTCTCACCTTTAAAGATAAAAGGAGCTATTTGGGAAAAGTTGTTTCGAAAATTCATCTCTCTCATAAATTCTTCAAGAAATTGGCTCTTGATACCAATTGTTGGTTTTTATCTTTGAAATTAGAGAAATAACAGAGAAAGATTTGGAGAGTAGAAAATACTGGAATTGTATTGTCAAAGGTAATTTTTTTATTAACAACTCAAACCATATATTTATAGCTAAATTTCTAACTACACTCCAATTTAAATTGGGATAACTAGTTCCTATTCAAATAATAAAGGGAAAACTATTTCCTAAGTAGCATAAGACTCTAATAATTAAAAACTACTAAAAATATTTATTCCTACTTTATTTCTGAGACATATTTTTAACAGTTTCCAGCAACATGATCCCATAACTATAGACTCTCAATTTGTATATATTTGGAGCTTGTTAATTCATACTCCTCGATGGGGGAAGTTATAGAGAGAAAAAATAAAAACTCAGATATTTAGTATTATTGTGGCAGTTACATGACCTCTGTATTTATAAACAGAGTTTTACAATGACTGCTGTCTATAGCTCACCATAACTAACTTCTAACCAGTGCTAACTAACTTGTTTGAAACACACCTCACCACTAACTAATCTAATCGCTGCACCATTAGTTTTAATAGTCCACCTCAAACTGGAGGTATCAACTAATTGGGTACTCCAAGATTGTCCAACAGATACACATGTTGACAATTTGACAAGTTCCTTTGTTAAGATATCTGCCTGCTGCTCCTTAGTCCCAATGTGATGAGTTTTAACTTTTCCTTCCTTTATTTTGTCTCTAATGAAATGACAATCGATTTCAATATGCTTCATTCGTTCATGAAACATGGGATTTATAGCTGTCTGCAAAGCAACTTTACTACAGGTTGCTGCGCTTCAATTCCCAATTCTTAAAACAATTCCAATAACCACACGATTTCTGATGTTGTATTTGCTAGACTTCTATATTCTGCTTCTGCAGAGCTCCTGGAAACAATGCGTTGTTTCTTTGACTTTCATGATATTAAGGATTTTCCAAGCCTAATTAAGAACCTTTTTACTGATCTCTTGGTGATTGGGCACGCAGCCCAATGCGCATCACAAAAATAGCTTAGAGAATTAGCTGGTTCACTGCTCATTAGTATTCTGAAACCAGGTTCAAGCTTTAGATACTTCACTACTCTTAAAGTTGAATTCG
>NC_061114.1:13048437-13069870 GCF_002878395.1 Capsicum annuum | reverse complement strand
AATTCATATTTGTTATATAAAGAAATACTTTTTTTGCTTTTCTTCCAATTTGAGCAATTGACTCATCAACTTCTACTTTATCACAAGGATCTAAATAAAATGAATGAGAGATTATAAGAACCAAGTGAAAAAAAATCATCATAGACACAATAACAAAAGACATACTCTTCAGCAATTTAGCCAGTGTGCCATCGCTTATGAATTTGCCCATATAAGGAACAACATCATCAACCAGATCATCTTGCCAAAACACAAATGAGGCCAAAAAAAGGCACAAAATATTAGTAACTGTATCATAGACATTGAACAAAGTACGAAATGATAATTTAAGCATTTTCTGAATTACTATTAATAAAATTGTCCGTAATGTCACTGATTGTCTAAAGAAATACTTGTTTTTGCTTTTCTTTCAAAATATAGTCAACAACACTTTGTTATAAGACGTTTTTTGTTTACTGGCAGAAATAAATTGTGTACAAAGAGGAAGGTAATGTATGAAGATGAAAACTCTTAACGGAGGCATTTAAATAGGAGGAAAAACAACTGTTAGAAGGATTTGAGGATGGATAAATATCAATAATTAAGGTTAACTATTTTTAAGGAAGGTAAATTGTATATTAATTGTATTAAATCTTTATTTTCCTTTTTGATTAATTACTTTTTTGTATTTTCAATAAAACAAAAAAAACCTTTTATATATATTTTTTTTAAATGAAAGTTGCTATAACTTGAAAATAGTTAATTTTGTCTTTTTATAATTTAAAGCAGGGCCTTTTTAATTTTATAATGTAATGTTGGGCTTCATGCCCTTTTTATTGAAAAAGAGAATTGGGTCTATGTGACCCGGTCCAAAGGACCTGCTCCCTTCTTTAAAAAGGAGAATTGCAAGCAATGGGAATCAAACCAGTGTCTCCTACGCAGCTTTGCACACTCTTGACCTCTAGGCTGCTCATCTCTAACTTGTCAAAGGTGTTCAACAGAATGTATATAATCATATATATATCTATATTTAACCTATGTATTTGAAAAATTTTCCGACATCTGACCACCCTTCGTGGACTGCAGCTCCGCCCCTGACTGTTCACCCGCCCAATTCCCTTATAAGTATGCTTCTTTAGACAACAAAACCAAGGGTGCAGAAGATCAGAAACAAATAAAAATACAGTGCATTTTTAACAAAAACACCAAGTTAAAAGAGCATTTAGTTTGTGACATCAAGGCTTTGTTTCCTAGAGATTCGAAGCAGACTTGGGCAGATCCTTTCGGAAGCAGAATCTATTTCCGCTGCAAACTAAAGGTACACTGTTTTTTCTCCAAAATTACTATCAATGGATAAGGTATAGAAGAGGTAAAAGAGCTCCTCAACAAGCTGATTCATTGCCTGCCATAACAAGAGAAAGAATTTCATACTATGAATTGCTCCAAGCAGCGGATGATCTTAGTGAGAGTAATATGATTGGTTCCGAAAGTTTTGGCTCCGTTTACAAAGGCGTTCTCAGAAGTGGAACTGTCAATGCAGTTAAAGTGTTCAACCTGCAACTGGATGCAACATTCAAGAGTTATGATACGGAATGTGAAGTTTTGCGTAGCCTTCACCATAGGAATCTCGTAAAAGTCATTACTAGTTGTTCTAATCTTGATTTCAAGGCTTTAGTTCTTGAGTATATGCCTAATGGGAGTCTTGAGAAATATTTGTATTCACACAACTACTTCCTTGACATCAGGCAGAGACTAAGCATAATGATAGCTGTGACATGTGCTTTGGAATATCTTCACCATGGGTGCTTGTCGCCTGTGATCCACTGTGATCTGAAGCCTAGTAACGTCTTGCTGGATGAGGATATGGTTGCCCACCTCAGCGACTTTGGTGTTTCAAAACTACTTGGTGAAGATAAGGGTGATTTGTACACTAAAACCTTAGCAACATTAGGTTATATTGTGCCAGATACGTCTCTTAGTGTTGCTGATTAATCCTTTCTTTTTTTCCCACCTAGAAAGTATATTGCATCTTTAAATGAATTGTTTGACTGTATAGTATGGACTGTATGGACTAGTGTCTACAAAGTGTGACGTCTATAGTTATGGGGTCATGTTGCTGGAAATGTTTACTAGGAGAAAGCCTAATGAGTTTGAGGGAGATGTTAGCTTGAAACAATGGGTGAGTTATTCACTTCCAGAGGCAGTAGTGGACATTGTAGATGTCAACTTGGTAACACCAGTGGGCAAGTGGCTTCAATCATGAAAGTTGCATTAGATTGTTGTGTTGAATCTCTGGCAAGAAGGACTAACATGAAAGATGTTGTGGGAATGCTACAGAAAATCAATATTCAACTTCTTGCATGTTGAACATTGTTGCAAATTTTTCCAATGGTTTTCTTTTATCTTTTAGCACTTGATTTGTGCATGATTCTGTTTTCAGAAATTCTACTGGTTGCAATAAATCTGACTGTTTCCTTTTGATATGAATGCTGCATAAATTTGGAACTTGAAAATCTTGAAACAGTTTTGTTTTTCAAAGAAATTGTCGGTGGAATTAACTAGTAGGAGTGTGCAATATCCCCTTATGTTTGTCCGTCGTTGTCCAAATTATCGACAAAATGTCTTTAGCCTATGCTCGTCTGGACTTTACATGGTGCAGCCTTATGACAGAATCCTTAAAAATACACTACTTTTGGAAGATCAAACACGCACCCATCGACATTTTTGAAGAGTCCGAGCAACATAGACATTCAGTCTATTGCAAGAATTTTGTGGCAACAAGAAAGTTTTCTTAGCTGAAATTCCCTTGATTTTTAAATTACACACGAAAATATAAAACAAGTAAACTTTTAAGTTAAATGTACTTCCATCCCCATTTAGTTTCCTCCACAATATACTGTACAATTAGTTCTTTTGTCTAACTTACATTTGTTGAAAATGGGTCGTGTTGTGTGTGTATATACACTTGCATCCAGAGGTGGATCTAGGGTGAGTTCTACTGAATTCATAATTTTCTTCTCGAACTTTGTGTATATCATTCTGAACATGTTGACGCTAGATTCTGGATTCACCTCTGGAACGATCATTTTGCTTAACCGGAGAAACAACCACCTTTCTTAACAGCAGATACATCATCTTTCCCAATGTTAATTGTTTGTCCTCTTGGTACAGATGCTGATCATCTCCTATGTCAAGTGCTTTTCGACTAAACACTCGATAAATCTGAGTGAGTACTTCTGTGAAGGAGTTTTCTACATTGAGTGCCTCAAGTGCAGATGTTTCCATGAAGAAACTGTTATCGCTTTCTGCAAAACCACTTGATTCACCCGTGGGGACAGCTCTGAGGAAGATCCGCCTTGTTCACGAGCATTACAACGATGTTCTGGCTCCTTACCTTTTCATGAGACATGACGAGTAATGTCATAAACCAGTAAGGAACCCACTGATCCTCGATAGTATGCACTATTGATGGCTTGGTACCTTTTCATGAGACATGAAAAATGATCAGAAATAACATTCAAGGCAAATAGATATTTTAAAAGTGCAATTTAATCATAGTGGAAAACTGTGGTAAATTGATATCCATCTGTTGACGGCTAGTTAGCTCGTGCACGAAAATATTGGATCTTGATTTGATGATTGATCTGGTCTTGTCGAACATATACAGATTCAATGTTTGAATACAAAAAGTGTCGAACTTGTTTAAACTGTGTAACGTGGAGTGATTAAATTTTCGAGGAATCTCCATGTAGCAAGATTGATATAAAGTAATTCAATTTGTACGGAAATATAATTGGTAAAAAGAAGAAAGGCAATTCGCAAATTTAATTAGTGGCAGATCCAACCATGAATTCGCAGTTTCGATAGAATGCAATGTTTTCACAAGGTTAGGTGTGCACGTGAGATTTGTCACATAGGACGCGTATACCTACTTGTTCAATTTTATGATACTTTAAGCACCTACTTGTGCACAGTTAAATTTGGAGGGCATAGAGATTTATGTATGTATTATACCTTCAAAAGAACCCTTAGTTTATGTTGAAAGACTAAAATGGTTTGAAATCATGGACTATTGCATTCTCATTTTCAACAATGTGAGACACACCACAAGAATGTCAAGAAAAGTTGAATTCTTGATGTGCCCACACAAGCAAAACATACATTTGTGATCACACTTTAGTATGTGCCGGAACGGAGGTAGAATGTTGTCTACGAGTTTGATTGACCTCAGAAGCTTTAGACCAAATTCACTATTTTTATTTTAAAAATTCACTAAATATGTACAAAATTTAGAACCAGGTCATCAACCCCTGACACAGTCGCTATTTTAGAATTTTAACCCATAAAATTCAAGTTCTGACTCTCCATCTCTCACAAGGCTCAGTGTTACATTTTTATTGACAGCTTACTTGCTTTCCGATGAATTTGTGTAAAACATGTTAATGACACTATCACCGTTTGCAAGACTTAATTGATTTGGTTTGTTTCAAATGGTCTAGTCACTAGGCCACACATAAGCTGGAAAATAAATTAAGTTGGGGAACAATATTTATTGAGATAATAGAATAAAAGAAGAAAGTTGATCCTAAAAAAGGATTAGAAGAAAAGTATCCAAAAAAGATATTCTTAAAAATTATCACTATATAAAGTCTCAATACCAAAGGTTACTAGTCATCCCATTTTCCTACTAATATAGGCAATTGTGGAGAAATCATTAATTTCTTTTCTCTTGTTGCTTCACTATGTTATGGTTAGTTCAGCTATGACCCAAACCAACACTACCGCTGGTCAATTAGCTCTTCTTCTTTAAAATCTCAAATCATTTCCGACCCCTTTCACTTCTTGGATGAAAGTTAGTCTCCCACTACTTCTGTTTGTCATTGGGTGGGAGTTACTTGTGACTCTCGTCACCAGCGAGTGAAGTCTTTGAATCATTCTAATATGGCTCTTAAGGCAGAATTCCACAAGATTTTGGAAACCTCTCGTTTCTTGCTTCTCTTGATTTGGGAAGAAACAACTTCCATGGAAATTTGCCTCGGGAAATGACACGTTTGCATCGGGTTAAGTTTCTTGATTTAAGTTTTAACAGCTTCAGAGGGGAGGTTCCTTCTTGGTTTGGGTTGTTACACCAACTTCAGTTTCTAAGTCTTAGGAATAATAGTTTCACTGGTTCCATTCCTTCTTCATTTTCTAATCTTTCCACACTTGAGACTTTAAATGTGAACTTCAATTCCATAGAAGGTCATATCCCTGTGTCTCTCTCAAATGCCTCGAGGTTGGAGAGGTTAGAATTATTTGGAAATACATTTCATGGAAACATTCCAGAAGAGATCGTAAATCTTCATAACATGAACTGGTTGTCCATACAATTTAACCAATTTACGGGTTCTATACCATTAACAGTTTTCAATATTTCTAGAATCGAAGTCATTTCATTTAGAAGCAATAGCCTGTCAGGAAAGCTTCCCAATGGTTTATGGAGTGGTCTCCCAATACTCAAAGCGCTTCATCTGTCTTTTAACAAGCTTCATGGTGATATTCCAACAAGCTTATCAAATTGTTCACAACTTCAACTATTGGGTTTATCGGAAAATGATTTTGATGGACCAATACACAGTGAAATTGGAAGATTAACTAATCTACAGCGGTTGGCTTGCAGATATAACCATTTCACTGATATTATCTTATGAACTCTAGTAATATTTATCTAATTATTTCAAAAAAATTACTTAATTACACATTAACTGCAGGGATAATTTCACAAGAAATTGGAAATCAATTTAATTTGATGGAGTTATGGATGGAGAGCAACCAGATGACCTGCTCAGTCCCGATCTCCATATTCACTATCTCGGGGCTGCAAGTTTTGTCAGTGTGGAAGAACAATTTTAGTGGATTCTTACCACGGGAGATTGGAATCTTAGTGTGCTCATATTAAAGCTATAAGATCTGATAATGGGACAGAGTTCTTTAATTCTCAATGTAGTGATTTGCTTAGATCCTTAGGAATTATACATCAAAGCAGTTGTCCTCACACACCTCAATAAAATGGTGTAGTTGAGAGGAAACATAGACAGATTTTGAACATGGCTAGAGCTATCAACTTTCAACCACAGCTGCCTATCAGGTTTTGGGGTTTAAATGTTAAGGTTGCAGTTTATCTTATGAATAGATTGCCTTCTTCAGCCATAGAGGGTAAAAGTCCTTATGAAATGTTGTTTTCTAAACCTCCATCTTTGTCACACCTGAGAGTTGTTGGCTGTTTGTGTTATGCTTCAGTGCTACCAAGGGGTGATAAGTTGTCAGAAAGAGCTAAACCTGCATTTTTAATGGGCTACTCCACTACTCAGAAAGGATACTTGCTAATGGATATAACAACTAACAAATTATTTGTGACAAGGGATGTTGTATTCCAGGAACACGTGTTTCCCTTTGCAGATAAAACTACTGATGAGAACACTGCAGGTTCTCTTAAATAACAAACAAATGTAGCTGAACATATAGATGCAGATTCTTACACAGATGTTAGTCCCTCAGGTTCTAATTTACCATCTGTGGATCCTGCAGCATCTGATACAGAAGTGTTAGATATCTCAGTTAATGATTCAACTGAAATGTTTCATGCTTAACCAAATGATACTACACTGCCACATGTGTATGATCTCCCAAGAAGAACAACTAGGGTGTCCAAACAACCTGCCTGGATGAAGGATTATGCAACACCAGGGAAAGAAAAAGGGACAAGATATCTACTAGCTAACTATCTGTCTTATCAGAAAGGGAGTTATCAGTGCTATTTGTCCAACCTTTCTACATTGGTGGAACCTAAGTGTTTTAGTCAGGTTGCTAAAGATAAGAGATAGGTTGAGGCTATGAAGTTGGAGATCAAAGCACTTGAAGATAATAAAACTTTGGAAGTTGTTGATCTGCCTCAAGAAAAAAATGTCACTAAATCAAAATGGGTATAGAAGATTGAATACAAAGCCAATGGAGATGTTTAGAGGTCCAAGAAGGTTGGTTTCCCAAGGATACAGTCAGCAAGAATGTTTAGATTACCATGATACTTTCCCCCCGAGTTAGATGTGTCATTGCCATGGGAGGTTGGTGTATGTATCAAATGGATGTATATAATGCTTTTTTGCAGGGAGACTTGGATGAAGAGGTATATATGGAGATGCCAGATGGTTTCAAGAAGGAATAGCCACATAAAGTGTTTCGGTTGATCAAGTCATTATATAGACTTAAACAAGCCTCAAGACAGTGGAACATCAAACTTACTTTAGCATTGATCAGTGCAGGATTCAGTCAAAGTACTTATGATTACTCTCTTTTACCTTAAAAAGGAAGGAACGAATGGTTGTGGTGTTGATATATGTGGATAATCTTCTCATCGTTGGAGATAGTGCAGCCACGATATGTGAAGTTAAGGAAACATTGCTCCAACAGTTCAAGCTCAAGGACTTAGGAGAGCTTAAATTCTTTCTTGGCATTGAAGTATGAAGATCATAAAAACGGTTATATTGAACCAAATAAAGTATATCTTAGAGCTCATATCTGAAACAGGACTTACTGGTGTAAAACCAGCTCCTACACCTCTAGATTCAAATGCTAAGCTACCTCAGCTGCGTTTGACAAAGCTACTGGTGTAACTGGTGATATTATTCTTCATAATGCTACATCTTATCAAAAGCTTATCTGTAAACTTATGTCTGCTATTGTTACCAGGCATGACATCAGCTATGTTGTACAAAACTTAAGTCAGTTTATGCAGCAACCAAAGAAGTCTCATTTGGAAGCTGCTAACAGGGTGATCAGGTACTTTAAAGGTACTATAGGTCAAGGCCTTTTGTTGAAGAGTCAGCCTACTTCAGAGTTAACTTACTTGTGTGATTGCATGTCCTAATACAAGGAGATCAATAAAAGGATATATAATTCACTTTGGAGGATCCTTTGTATCATGGAGATCCAAGAAGCAGCATACAGTACCCAAGAGTTCAGTTGAGGTAGAGTGTAGGAGTAAGTCTTCAACATTAGCAGATGTTACCTGGTTGGAAGGTCTGTTTAGTGATTTGAATGTCCCTATCATCAAGCCTATTACCATTCTCAGTGACGATAAATCTGCTATTCAATTAGCAGCTAATCCCATCTTTCATGAAAGGACAAAACATATAGAGATTGATTTTCATTTTATAATGGACAAAATCAAGGCAGGATTGGTGATACGATAAATACTTGAAAATACAAGAAAAGGCACAAAACATACACCAAAATAGTCCACAAGTTCAAAGAACAGAGGACCTCTTTGATGGCAACTCTCAGATTCAACAAATACAACAAGAATACAAGATAAAAATGGTGTATTTCATACCAAAACAGCCAACAATCCAACAACAACGTGAAGAACAAGATGAACAACAATAACACAAGTTTCAGATTCAATAAAGGATCCAAAATAGTCCACTACACAAGATAGCAACAACAAAAGTAAAGATAGAAAGTGAGACATATATTATTACAAGGCTTAAGAACTAGGGTGTGTATTAAACACCTAAACCCTTAGAAACATGTAATAAGAACACCTACACTCTTATTGGACACAAGATGGACCTCAATCTCCCAAACACCCAACGTTCCAAGCCAAGAACAAACAACACAAGTGATTCCACACTTGGTGTTCACCTAATTTCGGGTTTGCCTCTTAGAGAAGAGAGGACTTGTGTTACAAAGTGTTACACACTCTCAAAATATCATCAATAGCTAATGAATGAAACCCTAAAAGGTTCTATTTATAGCCATTACAAAAATAGAAGCTAAAATATCCAAAATGCCCCTCTAGAGATAAGTGCTTTTCAAGTGTAATGTAGGGGTTGTATTGTTGTGTTCCAAGGCTCCTCTTTATAATTAAAGTGTTAGATTAGGGTAGGGTTGTGTGTTTAAAGTCCTTCGCTTGCACACTCCAAGTCCCGGGTTCATTACACTCTCATGTACGTTCATCTTTGTGGTCGTACTTGTATCATCCTCCCATTCTTGAAAAGGATTCGACCTCGAATCCATGCCTTGAAAAATCAAGAGAAGACAAACAAGCACACATACTCATGACATGAGGGTTAGGGTTAGCAAAATACACATATCAATATTCTATGCCGAGGTGGAACAAACTTGAAGTATAGCCACGGGTCCTTTGTTTTAAGCAAGAAAAGATTATTACAAATATTACAAAGGAAGTGGCTCGGACAAGCATCAATACAAAAGGAAAATAGGCCAAGAGTAATCCTTTCCCACCCTAAGATAGTACCAGGATCAAATGGGTGTAGTAACCAAGGACTTAGGTCTCGGCCACTCTCACTTTCCCCTAAGGTACCATCCTCAAAATTAGGCATACCCTCTATATCCCTATGGAAAATATCATGAGCACAAAGAGGGTAGAGAAAAGTGTCACACAAGTCAACTTCAACCATGGTGTCCTTATGCAGTACTTACTAATTTCAGGTTCATCATCATTAGTATGCTCAACATAGCAAACACATGAAGAAGAATTAGATGGTATTTCTAGGCATGCAACACTTTCTATTTCAAAAGAGTAATCCCCACATAGATATAAATCACCATGAGAAACAAAGAGATCACACACAAAAACATTTGAACAAGAACAATCACATTTCGGGTTTCCTAAACATTCAAGCAATTCAAGCTCATTTTCACCCGATTGACTATTCCTTTCTAAGACTTCACATTCTCTACCCTTAAGAGTACTCTCATTTTTCAAGAAGAGATTTTCATCTTGAGGAGGAATGTTGTCACAGCATAGTGGGTTGGCATATACGCTATAGCCTCCGAGGCAAGCTATGCCGTCAATATCACTTGCACCACTCAGTCCATTAGTAGAGATTAAAATATCTTCAAACAAGACATTGTACCTAAAGAGAGAAGGTTCTATCCCGCGGACAGATTTGGGACAAGTAAGCTCACTCTCTTTAAGTTCATTATCAAGTGTCAAAGATGTTCTAATCTCTTCTCTAAGAGGTAAAGCCGCAAATAAACCCTTTTGTCCATTAATATCCACATCACGACATTCTAAGTTCATAGGAGTGTAGGGAATAGTGATTTTTCATCTTGACATGTGTTGGGCAGCCCACTTTCTCCCTTTGACCTACCATACAATCCAACCTTTCATTTTCCAATGCCAAGTATCGGGAAATAGTGTCAAGGTAGGCCCAAATGGCACTTGTAATGTCATTGCCCAAGGTTGGGGAGATTGAAGCCGTGGGTTCCATTGCAATTATACCAGAGGTTGAAGCCGCGGGTTCCATTGAAATTATACCTAAAAATACAAAAAAAACTTACAAAACAAAAACAAATCAATTAGTTCACAAACTCTTCACCACACTCTCTCTCACGCCTTGATCATCTCACACTTGGTTTCACAAGTGTTGAAAGCCGGTTTGTACTTTGTGAGTAATTGAGGGATGCATCCACCTTGGTCCAGAATAGATTTTCGTTTGAGTTGACTCAAAGAAAATTTGTTTCGGACTTGAACCAACAAGATACAATGACTTTACAAAAGAGAAAAAGCACACAAGGAACGTAGACATGAGCACCGGATTCAAGAACTAAGTTACAAGCTAGTAGGAGATTACTAAGTTGTCAATTAGTGTTCGAACCAATAAACGAAACTAGGAAACAATAAAATGAAACTAAGAAATATGAAATTTGAGCTTAATTATGTTGTGTGAATAGTAAAATGTGATGATGTGGCAGCCACGTAATTGGTCACGGTCCCACACACTTTTTGTTGTCTAATTTCAAGTCTTGATCAATGTTTCAATTTGGACTTTGGTGGAATTTGTTTTAGGAGGGAAATTCAAATAAGTATTGGAGCCCTTTTTAATTGCAAGTTTCAAGACTTTGACTTTACTTGTACTTCTCCTTAAAACATGGGTCCTTGAATCATGGAAATTTGTTGGAAAGTGGTTGAGAAGTGATTGATAGGCTTTTAGTGGTTGTAGTGTCTTTCAAGACTAACAAATAATATACCTTTTCCTTCAACTTTTTGGATTTAGAATTAACTTTATCTTCAACAATATATGAAGGTGGTGATGATCATCAAGAAAAACAACCACATTCACCAAGAACAACAACAACAATCTCATGAACAACCAACAACAATTCCAACGGACAACTCCCAAATCCACAACAAAATTTTTTCAACTCACGACCAAGACTACTACAACTCAACAAAATATTCTTAAGCCATCAATTAACAACAATATCACGTGGTTAAGCTTATAACATCAAGGAGAAACGACACAACCCAAAACAGTCAGCCACAATAATTGTTCAACTACAATCGGCCAAGTCTTTGTTCACAACAACAAATCAAAGCTCAAACTTAGATATGAACTCAAAATCTCGGCCAAGAAGCAACAAGAACACAATTCTCGGCTAAGGACACAACACGGGCTGATTGCACTTTTTCTGGAATTTTTAGTTTTCAATTTTTTTTAATTTTTCAACTCTCAAGCTCAAGATTGATCTTGTTAGAACAAAATAAAAGATGAATCTAATACCAAATGATATGATAAATACTTGGAAATACAAGAAAAGGCATAAAACATACACCAAAATAGTTTACAAGTTCAAAGAACAGAGGACCCCTTTGATGGCAACTCTCAGATTCAATAAATACAACAAGAATACAAGATAAAAATGGTGTATTTCACACCAAAACAGCCAACAAAACAACAATAACGTGAATAACAAGATGAACAACAATAACACAAGTTGCAGATTCAATAAAGGATCCAAAATAGTCCACTATACAAGATAACAATAACAAAAGTAAAGATAGAAAGTGAGACATATATTATTACAAGGCCTAAGAACTAGGGTGTGTATTAAATACCTAAACCCTTAGAAACATGTAATAATAACACCTACACTCTTCGTGGATACAAGAGGGACCTCAATCTCCCAAACACCCAATGTTCCAAGCCAAGAACAAACAACACAAGTGATTCCACACTTGGTGTTCACCTAATTTCGGATTTTCCTCTTAGAGAAGAGAGGAATTGTGTTACAAAGTGTTACAAACTCTCAAAATATCATCAATAACTAATGAATGAAACCCTAAAAGGTTCTATTTATAGCCATTACAAAAATAGAAGCTAAAATGTTCAAAATACCCCTCTAGAGATAGGTGCCCTTCAAGTGTAATGTAGGGGTTGTTTTGTTGTATTCCAAGGCTCCTTTTTACAATTCAAGTGTGAGACTAGGGTCGGGTTGGTGTGTTTTAAGTCTTCTCTTGCACACTCCAAGTCTCGGGTTCATTACGCTCTCACATATGTCCATCTTTGTGGTCGTACTTGTATCAATTGGTGAAGGCCATGTATGTTCCAACTCAACACCAAGTGGATAACATATTTAATGATAAAACAATTAACCTACAATACGGAAACAAGACACAAACACAAGAGAAACCGAGAGCTCAACAAGAACACTCTCTCGGTAGTAGCTAAAACAAAAGAGAACCAAGAACACCATGGGGATAACAAGGCATATTTCTACACCAAAATAATAGCTATAACACGTGATGAACACAATATAACAAGAACAACAATAAGAGATAACAATAACTCACGGTTTTCACTAGAACAACAACAAACACTACAAACGATTACAAGAATGAAAGGGATAGGTAGTGAGACATTAACCCTTACAAGAACTAAGAACCTAAGTGTATCTTAAATACTAAGACCCTTAACTATTGTAAAAGCAACACCAACACTCTTACCATGACACAAGAGGGCGTGGACCACTCAAGCACCAAGGTTTCTAACAATGTTTGGCAATACTAGCGATTCCACCCTAGCATCACCCTCATTTCGGATTTGGTGGCTTTTCCAAGCCCAAAACTAAGGTGGTTCAATCCTCACACTAGAGAGAGTTTGGTTCAAGTGTTACAAATTTTAATATCCATAAACAACTAAAGAACTAAAGACCTAAAACTAGTCTATTTATAGACTTATTACAAATATAAATGAAATGTCCCAAAAGCCCTTAATGAAGGAAAGACAAAAGGTGCCTATGGAGTGTAGTGTATATCCGGTTCTTGGTGTGTGATATGTTGTTCCTTTGCACTTCACTTGCACACTTCAAGTCTTGGGTTCGACGTGTACTCTCATAAGTTTATCTCCGTGATTATTCTTGTATCATCCTCTCCATCTTGAGAGGAATTTGCCAATAAATTCACGGATTCACCTCGTTCAATTTGCCAGTTAAAGGAAGCCACTCAAAATAGTCCGTAAAACATGGAGAACCCACAAGCTCAATAACAAGAAGTCTTGGCCGACATCTTCATTTTGAATCTTGGCTTTCTCTCCATCTTGAGCTTTACCTTCAATCTCACCCGATTTAAGTCTCCTACAATCATACAAGCATTGTTGTAGACCCCATATCCTTCATGTTCCTTTCTACCATTCTCCTCTACATGGACATATCGGTTTTGGTAAAGTGGAGCTTTAGTCAAGAGGGTTGGTTTAGTGAAGCGGAGCTTTAGTTGTGGAGCTTGGACGGAAGGAATTTGAACTGGTGAAAGTTGACGCCTTTGGTTAATTGGATCTTGGATGGGAGGGTTCGGTTTTAGTGTAGGCATTTGGCGTCCAAGTCCTTGTCGGACTTGATCAAATTCTGGGGAAATGGGCCTTGTTATGTCTCGGTTTTGAGGGCTGATGGTCTTGGAGGATTGGTAATTGGAAGTAAAGTGTCGGGAGTAAAATCACGAGAGTTCCTTCGACTCTCCATTCAATCCAACCTCTCACTCATAGTTACCACATACGAGCTAATTTTTCAAGACCCGCATTCACCCTAGCAAGGTCTCGGGACATAGCATGAAGGAGGGCAAAAATGGTACTTGTAGAATTGTGGTCTACCGTGGGTTGAGGTATCAGGTTTCATTGCTCCAAAACAGTCCACAATGTCACAAAAACAGCCAACAAAGGATACAAAAACAGTCCCAAAATGTCACACACAACAACACTAACAAAGGTTCAAGTCTTGAACCGAAAACGACAATACCACACAATTATACTCGTATTGTTGTTGTAGTTGAAGTATGATGTTTTTCAAACTTGAGTTGCTCAATCTCTCTCATTGATGATGAATTTTCGGTTGTAGTATAGGTGGACAAGGTTTTGGACTCTCTTTTCAAGAGTCAAAGCCTTCCATCAACTTTTCACCAACTTGCACTAATTTGGCAAAACACCTTTTTGTAGTAGCCTTGTCTCTTTTCTCTTTTGGATATTCTTGAAAAGTGTTTGTCACCCTTTTAGTAACTAAGCTTTTTGGATGCCCTTTGTTTCTTTACCACTTTGGTGTTGTCTTGAAAGTATTCCCAATACAAACACAAGGCCTTGTCTCTCTCTCTTATCTTTTCAAAATCAAACAACTCCTTTTGTTGAACACCACTTTAAGAACAATATGAACAACAACAAGAACAATATGAACAATAACAACCTCTTAGCTGTCCACCCTTCAACAACACAGACAAGAGCTCTAATCTTGGACTTTAGACTCAAGGGGTGTTAGTAAACAACAACATAACACAAGAAACTATTAAGACAACAAAAACACACCTAAATATAGACACAAATCTTGGCACAAAACAACAACAAGACACAATTTCGTCCAAGACAACAAAAATGGACAGATTTGCTTCTTTTTGGAATTTTCAGATTTTCAACACTTATTTTTTTGTTTTTTCGACTTAGAAAGCCTGTCTTGGTAGTGTAGGAACACAAAAAGACTTATATTTGATACCAAATGATAACGGAATTAACCTAAAATACGGAAACAAGACACAAACACAAGAGAAACCGAGAGCTCAACAAGAACACTCTCTCGGTAGTAGCTAAAACAGAAGAGAACTGAGAACACCAAGGGGATAACAAGGCATATTTCTATACCAAAACAGTATCTATAACACATGATGAACACAAGATAACAAGAACAATAACAAGAGATAACAACAACCCACGGTTTTCAGTAGAACAACAACAAACACTACAAACGATTACAAGAATGAAAGGGATAGGTAGTGAGACATTAACCCTTACAAGAACTAAGAACCTAAGTGTATCTTAAACACTAAGACCCTTAAATATTGTAAAAGCAACACCAACACTATTACCATGACACAAGAGGGCGTGGACCACCCAAGCACCAAGGTTTCTAACAATGTTTGGCAATACTAGCGATTCCACCCTAGCATCACCCTCATTTTGGATTTGGTGAATTTTCCAAGCCCTAAACTAAGGTGGTACACTCCTCACACTAGAGAGAGTTTGGTTCAAGTGTTACAAATTTCAATATCCATAAATAACTAAAGAACTAAAGACCTAAAACTAGTCTATTTATAGACTTATTACAAACATAAGTGAAATGTCCCAAAAGCCCTTAATGAAGGAAAGACAAAAGGTGACTATGGAGTGTAGTGTATATCCGGTTCTTGGTGTGTGATATGGTGTTCCTTTGCACTTCACTTGCACACTTCAAGTCTCGGGTTCGACGCGCACTCTCATAAGTTCATCTCCGTGAATATTCTTGTATCATTTACCAAAGGTTTAAGTCATGATCAACATCACCACATGTTAGGCAAGCTTGGTGTGCTTAATATTTTGCACCCTTCGGCTTGAGGGGGTGTGTTGAAATATATTAGTTTTTAGAGTTAACTATGCAGCTGTTAGATTTAGCTTTAGTTACTGTTTGTTATTGTTTCGTTGATCCTGTGACTGTTACATTGTAATGTAACTAATTACAATGGATGGTGTGGTTAGTGTGTTAGTTAGTATGTTAGAATCCTCTAGATGCTTTTATTCTAGATGCTTCTAGAATGACTGGTCATAGTCTATAAATATCCAGCTGGATATTCATTGGAACTAACTTCTTCTCCTTCTTCACATAATGAAATCAATACAGCTTGTTCTCTCTTCAATGTAGTTTGTTCCCTAGCCTATTTCAGCTCAACTCCTTAGCTGATCATAGCAATTTTAACATGATTATGTTGCACTAGATCTAAGAGGAGTATATTTTCTGTCCACCTTATATCCACAGGAAAGACTCCAAGGGGAGCATGATGATCATCAAATAAATTGAAGATGAGTATATTTTCTTTTATGCTTCTCTCGAATTAGATTAAACACCTATTTACTCGAGCACGAGACATTATATGAACAGTAAAACAAAACAATCTTCCTGAATCAATTGTGCACAACAGACGTTGAGCCCATGAGATATAGCAGAGACACTACCAATTTGCACCAAATTCATTTGGTCACTAAATCATGTGGTCAGCTGCACATTCGTTTCACACAGATTCATCATCGATCTGTAGCAAAATTTCAAACCTTCCCACCATATACATGATATTGTGGTAAAAAGAACTCATATTAATCATTATCTCTTAAGGGGCGTGGAAAGTCTAAAGTGAACAAGTAAAATTTAATGGAGGGAGTAATATTTATTTCGCAAGGAAAGACTTTAGAGAACTTTGTCTTGGGGCTTTACTTGTGCCACTGAACTTATGCCTAGCAAATACTTTTGCCTTGGGGTTTTTCTTTTATTCGTTTTGCACTGTCGTGGGCATGTTCGGCCATTTCTTTTAACCTAAAGTGCTAAAGGAAAAAAAAAAATTAAATACCTCCCGAAAATAATTCATGTTGCAAATGACCCTTTGGAGGTGGGTTACGTTGGGTTGAGCTAAAATCAGTCAATCTGAAAATATATTGTGCTCAATCCTTAAAATTTTGGGCAAATTGGATGGGTCATCAACATTGGAAAAATCAATCAATGGGAAACTGTTTAGCCATTTTAAAATATCAACTTCCAAGAAATTGTATACCATATCATGTGCGCTAACTGTACATTTGATTGTAAAATTATTGGATGACTCCTTTCCAAGTAAAGCACTAACTATATTTCTTTCATGGTCAGCCACTTAAATTTTTTTTTTTTGACAAGTCAAATACCAACTATATGTCATTCTTACATTTAATGACATAGGTGGATTCCGGATTAAAATTTTATGAATTTAATCTTTACAGATTTTAGTATTGAACCTATTGCATTTGTAAAACTATAAGTTAGAACTTACTTTTGGTGCAAATTTAATAAATTTCTATACATAAATTTGTCTCAAAATTAAAAGTATTGTGATTCAGATAAATTTAATATCTCTGTGATTCATCCACCACTAACAATGAAAATCATTTTTTCTTGTCATGGCGGAGAATTTTAATAAAAATGCACACAATTGACTTTTGCAAAAGTTGTGATTATTACCTAATTCACCGCATTCCACGCCCCACAGTTTTCAGAGCGGTGTAGCAGGAGTATAAGGACCATTAAGAAGTGCCTCTAAGAGTTGCAGCCATTACTTTGATTCCTTTTATGTAATTATGAACTCCATGGAACTATATAAATTTACATCTAACTTATTATTTTGGAGCTGACATAACAAACTACGCGAGCCGGAAAAGTTAGCAATGCAACTCACACCTCCGCCCTTATTAGAAAATAGTTTTCCTTGCCATCCTTGTATTGTTTCTGCAGTGATGTTGGACACTGAAGTATGCCACCTATTTTCTTCACAAGTAGTTTGGATATCAAAATATAGGGAAGTTGCTGTTGTTGGATATCAAATGGAGGAAATCGTTCACAGTTTTGCTATAAGTTAGCCGTTCTAGCTCCTTCCTCTACCTGCGCTCCAGTGCCGAAGTTCAGAGACGGCAATAGAGACAAAGCGCCAGGCTCTAAATCTCAGGACAGTGTTAGTAGTGCCCGAACGAATCCCCTTTGTCAGACTTGTGTTAAGAACCACAAGGGCATTTGCAGAGCCGGTAGTGATGTCTGTTTTGGTTATGGTAAGTCAGGCCATAGGATTAGGGAGTGTCTACAGTCAAGTCTTCAAGGTCAGCAAAATCATTCTGCAGCTCAGTCCGTCACCCGAACCAGCAGGGTACCATTTCCAGTGCTACCAGTGGGCAACGTCCAAACAGACTCTATGCTCTTCAGTCCCGACAGGATCAGGAAAATTCTCCAGATGTTTTTACTGGTACCTTACAGATTTCCTATGTTCATGTTTATGCTTTGCTAGACCCAGGTGCATCCTTGTCTTTTGTTTCTCCATACATAGTAGGCGATTTTGGAACCAGTCCTAAAATTCTAGCAGAGTCCTTTTCAGTCTCTACCCCAGTGGGTAAAACCATCATAGATCGGTGGGTATACAGGAATCGCCCGGTTATGATATCTCGGAAATCCACGTCAGCAGATTTAGTGGAGTTAGAGATGACTGATTTTGATGTCATTCTCGGCATGAATTGGCTTCATTCCTGCTATGCCACAGTCGACTACAGAAATAGGATAGTTCAGTTTCAGTTCCTGAATGAGCCCGTCCTAGAGTGGAAGGGTAGCATTTCAACGTTTAGGGGTCAACTTGTTTCCTACCTTCGGGTAAGGAAAATGATTTCTGAGGAGTGTGCGTATCATTTTGTGCATGTTAAAGATTCCAATTCTGAATCTCCCAGCCTTGAAATAGTCCCTGTTGTTAATGAATACTCAGATGTATTTCCCAAAGATCTTCCCGGCATTCCTCCCGAAAGGGAAATAGACTTCGGCATAGACCTTCATTCGGATACTCAGCCTATTTCTATTCCGCCATACAGAATGGCATCATCAGAACTCAAGGAACTGAAAGATCAGTTGAAAGATCTCTTAGATAAGGGATTCATCAAACCCAGCATTTCCCCATGGGGTGCGCCAGTATTATTCATGCGCAAGAAAGACGGTTCTCTCAGGATGTGTATTGATTATCGTCAACTCAACAAGGTCACAGTCAAGACCAGATATCCTCTTTCCAGGATTGATGATATATTCGACCAACTTTAGGGTGCCAGTTACTTCTCCAAGATAGACCTCAGATCAGGTTATCATCAGCTCAGAGTTAGAGAATGTGAAATTCCAAAGACAGCTTTTCGTACTCGGTATGGTCACTTTGAATTTTTAGTCATCATTTGGTCATACCAATGCCCCTTCAGCTTTCATGGATTTGATGAACCATGTGTTCAAGCAGTACTTGGACATATTTTTCATAGTTTTTATAGATGATATTCTGGTCTATTCTTTTCATAGTTTTTATAGATGATATTCTGTTCTATTCTCGCACAGAGCGTGATCATGCAGACCATCTCAGGATTGTTCTTCAGACTCTCAGGATCACTAGTTATTCGCTAAGTTCAGCAAGTGCAAATTTTGGCTAAGATCAGTAAGTTTCCTTGGCCATATTATTTCCGGTGATGGAATTAGAGTAGATACTCAGAAAACTGAGGCATTAAGAAACTAGCCCAGACTCGTATCTCTATGAGATATCAGGAGTTTCTTGGGTTTGGTTGGCTATTATAGATGGTTTTTCAAGGGATTTTCTTTTATTTCATCCCCCATGTCCAGATTGACTCAGAAGAAGATTAAGTTTCAGTGGTCAGATTCATGCGAGAAGAGCTTTCAAGAGTTGAAGACTCGAATTACCTCAGCTCTAGTTCTAGCCATTCTAGATGGTTCAGATGGTTTTGTAGTCTATTGTAATGTATCCAGAGTGGGTTTAGGTTGTGTCCTCATGCATCACGGTAAGGTCATAGCCTACGCTTCCAGACAGTTAAAGCCACATGAGAAGAATTATCCTACTTATGATCTTGAGTTAGCAGCGGTAGTTTTTGCCTTGAAGATTTGGAGGCATTATCTCTATGGAGTTCATGTAGATGTCTTCACAGACCATAAAAGCCTCCAGTATGTCTTTTCCCAGAAAGATCTCAATCTTCACCAGAGAAGGTGGTTAGACATCTTGAAGGATTACGACATGAGTGTTCTTTATCTTCCGGGCAAGGCCAATGTTGTAGCCGACGCTTTTAGTAGACTCTCCATGGGTAGTATTTCTCACATTGAGGGTCGCAATAAAAAGATGGCTCAGGAGATCCATCAGCTTACCAGACTAGGCGTTTGCTTAGTCGATTCTTCAGAGGGTGATGTACGTATTCATAGTAGTTCAGAGTCATCTCTAGTTTCAGAGGTGAAAGAGAAACAAGACAGGGATCCTAGCCTTGTCAAGTTCAAGGAGTCAGTTTAGAATCAGAAAGTTAAGGTTTTCTCCCAAGGGGAAGATGGTGTTCTTCGTTGTCAGGGTCGTCTATGTGTTCCAGGTGTAGATGAATTGAGGCAGAGAATTCTTGTAGAAGCACATGGTGCACGATACTCTATTCATCCAGGGGCCACTAAGATGTACCGCGACATGCGGGAGATCTATTGGTAGAGTAGGATAAAGAGAGATATTACAGAGTTTATAGCTAAGTGCTCTACATGTCAGCAGGTTAAGATAGAGTATTAGAAACCTAGTGGTTCTATGCAAGAGTTCACCATTCCTACTTGGAAGTGCGAAGAAGTGAACATGGACTTTGTGACGGGTTTGCCTAGAACTCGTCATCAGCATGATTCAGTCTGGGTCATTATCGATAGAATGGCTAAGTCAGCTCATTTCCTTCCTGTTCGTACTTCTTATTCCACCGAGGATTATGCAAAACTCTATATCAGGGAGTTAGTCAGGTTACATGGTGTTCTACTATCTATCATCTCAGACAGAGGTACCCAATTCACCTTTCACTTTTGGAAAGCATTCCAAAAGGGTCTCGATACCCAAGTCTATCTCAGCACAGCATTTCATCCTCAGACAGATGGTCAACCAGAGAGGACCATTAAGACTCTTGAAGATATGCTAAGGGTGTGTGCAATTGACTTCAAGGGAAGTTAGGATGACCACTTGCCTTTGATTGAGTTTGTATACAGCAATAGCTATCATTCTACTATTCCGATGGCTCCATTCGAAGCTCTCTATGGTAGGAGATGTAAATCTTCAATTGGTTGGTTCAAAGTTAGTGAGGCCTCAGTCATAGGTCCTGACTTAGTCTTCGATGCCTTAGAGAAAGTTCAGTTGATTAGAGAGAGACTCCAGGCTGCTTAGAGCCTACAGAAGTCCTATGCAGATGTTCGTAGAAAGGATCTCGAGTTTGAGGTCAATGACTATGTCTATCTTATGATCTCTCCCATGAAGGGAGTGAAGAGGTTTGGCAAGAAAGGGAAACTCAGTCACCGGTATGTCGGTCCCTTCAGAATTCTCTGTCACTTCAGCAAGGTAGCTTATGAGCTTGAGTTGCCTTCAGATCTAGCCTCATTCCATCTAGTCTTCCATGTCTTTTTGCTCAAGAAGTGAATAGGTGACCCAACATTTGTTGTCCCTATTCAGAGCATCGACATTTAGAACAACCTCTCTTATGAAGAGATTCCAGTCGAAATATTAGATTATCAGACTCATAGATTGAGTAACAAAGACGTCCCTCTAGTCAAGGTTCTTTGGCGA
>NC_061114.1:12993003-13045437 GCF_002878395.1 Capsicum annuum | reverse complement strand
ACTTCTATTTGATCCCATCTCTTTTTTGTTCGTATGGATAAGGTATAGGCGAGGTAAAATAGCTCCTCGACAAGCTGATTCAATGTCTACCATAACAAAAGAAAGAATTTCATACTATGAATTGCTCCAAGCAACTGATGAGCTTAGCGAGAGTAATCTGATTGGTTCTTGAAGTTTTGGCACTGTTTGCAAAGGCGTTCTCAAAAGTGGAGCTGTAATTGCAGTTAAAGTGTTCAGTCTACAACTGGATGCAGGATTCAAGAGTTTTGATACAGAATGTGAAGTTTTGCGGAACCTTCCCCATAGGAATCTTGTAAAAGTCATTACTAGTTGTTCCAATCCTGATTTTAAGGTTTTAGTGCTCGAATATATGCCTAATAGGAGTCTTGAGAAGTATTTGTATTCGCACAACTCCTTCTTAGACATCATGCAGAGACTAAGCATAATGATAGATGTGGCTTGTGCATTGGAATATCTCCACCATGGGTTCTCATTGCCATTGATTCGCTGTGATCTGAAACGTTGTATAGTCTTGCTGGATGAGGATATGGTTTCCCACCTATGCGACTTTGGTATCTCAAAACTTCTTGGTGAAGATGAGAGTGATTTGTACACAAAAACCTTAGCAGCATTGGGATATATTGCACCGGGTACGTCTCTTTGTTTTGCTAATTATTTACATTGATTTTTCCTCCTCTTTTTCCCTGACAAGGAAATATTACATCTTCAAATTAATTGTTTTACTGTAGAATATGGACTGGATGGATTGGTGTCAACAAAATGTGATATCTATAGTTACGGGATCATGTTGTTGGAAACGTTTGCCAGGAGAAAGCCTAATGATTTTGAGGGAGATGTTAACTTGAGCAATGGGTGAGTTACTCACTTCCAGATGCAGTAATGTACGTTGTAGATGTCAACTTGCTAACGTCGACTGGTAATTGCTTACGGAAGGAGCTAGATGTTTTGGCATCAATCATAAAAGTGGCATTAGGTTGTTGCGCTGAATCTCCAGCGAGAAGGACTAACATGAAGGATGTTGTACGAATGCTACAGAAGACCAAGATTCAACTTCTTGAATGTGGAGCGTGTAGTTCCAAATGACTTGTTTGTTGCAAATTTTTGCTAAATTGTTGGTTCTAATTTTTTTTTTCTTTTTTTGGTTTTAGCACTTGATTTGTGCATGATTCTATTTCAGGAGTTCTAGATGGTTGCAATGAATCTCACTACTGCCTTTTAACAAAATTTAAATCCTGGGTACCTTATTTACGCTCTTGTTCTGCTTCTATCCTTTGTTTAGTCCTTCCCTGTATTTCCATAAGCCACCCTGGCCCTGCAGCGATAGCAAACCGGATGCTTTTTACTGATGCAGCGGCTGAGTGAGTTTATGTTTTCTTACCTTTTACGTGGCAGCAATATTCTTATGAAATGAGTTGCCTTACTAATTGTGAAATTTTGGGAAGTTTGATGAAAATCAAATTGATCATCATAATTATCTTGAAGTAAATGAGGCTCGAGTCTAGCTCAGGATAATTTAAGCAGAAGAGACTATAACAGAAAATCATTACAGTTTACAACTATAACAGATTCATGATTGAAAGGGTATGAAATCATAGAACTATAATAGATTCATGAGGAAAGTAATTGTTGTTGAAGCCAATATCAGGGCAGCCTGGTGCACAAAGTTCTGGGAAAGGGTCTATCGTACATAGCCATACCTTGCATATCTGTAAGAGATTGTTTCCATGGCTCGAACCCGCGACCTCGTGATCATATGGAAGAACCTTTACCATTTACGCCAATGAGTTGGTTTAATTCCTCAAGTCTATCAGCATTAGTTTTTGGAGCCACCAATAGCATAAGAACTAGAGAGTTGCTATTACCTGAGAAAAAAAAGAATAGTATCATTAGAATAGCCTAAGTGAGTGATAATAGGGCATTTCTTCATGCACATTATAATTAATAAAATCTTTTTTATTATGAAATTATTCATCTTTATAGAAAGTAATTCATTGGACAAAATTTGACTCTCTCTAGGAAGGCTCTAATTGCCTCGGATAGGTTGACTTAACATGATTAATATTGAGATGACACAATTCTACAGAATATGAAAGCAAGGCAATTTGCAAAGTCTTGGTTGACTTGCCAAGTCTTTGGCTGATTAGAGGACTTTTTGTCACCATATTTATAATTCTGATTGAGATGTGAAAGGCTTGGTTGATTTAGTGGTATTAGTATTGATATGACCAAAAGGGTGACCTCATTGCTATTTAAATTCTCAAACCACATGTTATTGAGCATACCTACTAATTTTTGCAATAATGAAGAAAGCCTTCACATTTTCTCTTAATACTCTAGTTGCTTATGGCTAGTTCAGCCAAAATCCAAACCAACATTACCACTGATCAATTGGCTGTTTTTTCTCTGAAATCCCAAATCGTTTCAGACCCCTTTCATTTTGTGGATGAAAGTTGGTCTCCTGCTACGTCCGTTTGCCATTGGGTTGGAGTCATTTATGGCTCTTGCCACCAAAGAGTAAAATTCTTGAATCTTTCTAACATGGCTTTTACAGGCACCCATGAATTTGGAAACCTCTAATTTCTTGTTTCTCTCGACTTGGGAAGCGACAATTTCCATGGAAATTTGCCTCAAGAAATGACACACTTGTGTCGGCTTAAGTTTCTTGATTTAAGTTTCAACAACTTCAGAGGCAAGGTTCCTTCTTGGTTTGGGTTTTTACACCGTCTTCAAGTTTTTAAAATTACAAATAATAGTTTCATTGGTTCCATACCTTCTTCATTTTCTAATATATCCACATTTGAGACTTTGAATCTGAATTTCAATTCCATAGAGGGTCAAATCCCAGAAGTGGTTGGAAGTCGGCAATCGGCAGCTTAACCAAGATGCAATCTTTATATCTTGACGAAAATAGGTTTACTGGTACACATTAGAAGTGGTAGCAAAAAATACAACTTATGCTAGATTGAAAATATTTAAACTCACTAGTGTTTCTTGTTTCTTCATGTGTTGACGGTGAAATACCCAAAGAGATAAGGTATCTCGTTGAGTTGGAGGTAGTTAATCTTGGGTATAATAGTTTGGTAAAAGGATCAAATATGCGATCGAACTTTGAGAAAAGGCTCATCTATGCCATCCGTTTAAATTTTGGCTCATTCATGCTATTTCCGTTACAAAAAAAGCTCATCTATGCCGCTTTTTTTTAACAGTCTAGTTTGGTGGTTTTTGGCAAAAACATTTTGCACACGTGGTCAACAATGATTCGTCCACGTCATTAATTAAATGAGCCAAATTTTTTTTAAGAAAAAATGCTCAAATCTGCCATTGACCAATCAGAAATGGATCATTTATGCCATCAGTTGAAAATTAGGCTCATTTGATCCATCGCCATTATAAAATCAGCTCATCCATGCGATTACTTTTTAACGGTGGGTTTTCAAAAACAGCTTTGCCACGTGGCCTTTTATTAGAGGTACACGTTATTAATTAAAATAAATCAATATTAATTTCAAAATATCTTAGACCCATTAAAAAGAACCAGTTCATTTAACATAACCCGATCCACACTAAAACCTTAGCCATATTGGGGTATATTGCACCGTGAACGTCTCTTAGTTTTGCTGATTTTTTCTTTCTTTTTTTTCCCACCTAGAATTTATATTGCATGTTTATATTAATTTTTGAATGTAGAGTATAGAATGGATGGATTGGTCTCAATAAAATGTGATGTCTATATTTACGGGATCATGTTGCTGGAAACGTTTACTAGGAGAAAGCCTAATGAGTTTGAAGGAGATCTTAGCTTGAAGCAATGGGTGAGTTATTCACTTCCAGAGGCAGTAATGGACGCCGTAGACGTCAACTTGCTAACATCAACTGGGAATCGCTTACAGAAGGATCTAGATGTTGTGGCATCAATCATGGAAGTAGCATTCGATTGTTGTGCTGAATCTCGAGCGAGAAGGACTAACCTGAAAGATGTTGTAGGAATACTACAGAAGACCAAGATTCAACTTCTTGGATGTGGAGCATGTAGTTCCAAGTGACTTGGTTGTTGCAAATTTTTGCTAAATTGTTGGTTATTTGTTTGGTTTTAGCACTTGATTTGTGCATGATTCTATTATTCAGAAATTCTAGCTTGTTACAATAAATCTAACTATTGTCTTTTAACTAAAATTAAATCCTTGGTAACTTATATAAGTGATTGCAAATGATGTGCCTCCTTCATCAAGTTTTCAAACATCAAAGAAGACTATTATGGTTGCTGTATTGGTAGAAAAAGATTTTTTTTTTTTTTTTTATAAAAGGCAGTTGCTCTTGTTCCACTTCTATTATCAGCATAAGCCACCCCCTGCAGCGATAGCAAATGGGGTTCTTTTTTCCTTTTGCGTGGCAGCAGTATTCTTATCAAATGAGTTGCCTTACTGATGGTAAAATTGTGGCAACTTTGATCAAAATCAAATTGATTATCATGAAAATCTTAGCAGAACGAAATATTTTTTTTTAAAAATAAAATTGTTTGAGGAATTAGCTATATGAATACAAACGGGTAAGTAATACACATATTTTAAAAGCTAGTTCATGAGGATCAAGTCTAGCTCAGGATAATATTAGCAGACTATCAAATGATTTGATTGCTAATACGAACGTGGTAAGCTGGAGTAATTTCAAATATCTCTGCATCAATTAATTGTTAGTTGCCCTTTTCTCCCTTCTTTGCTTCATCCACCTGATAAAGATAAAAGTATAGTCGTTGTATCCAACACACATATTTTATCTAAGTTCGTAGTGAAATTTCAACAAGGTAGTGTCTTCTGACCAAGTAAAGGTCTTCTGACCAAGTAGATGTCTTGAGCTTGTAGTGAAACTAGAAATTTGCTAAGCTGAGCATTATTTCTAGGGAAGGATATTCAATCATGTTTTGTTGTACTCTTTTTTCCACTCGTTTGTTCATTTGTGTGTTTTTGAGATCCCAGACATTCTTCTTTCCCTATTGTGTTGACTCGCTATGCTTATCATCTGACTCCCACCTTCTCAGGGTCGTACAGTCATTCTGGTAATTGTGGACAGGTTGTCAAAATATGGCCATTTCATCGCCTTGCCACAAGATCGGGGAAGTGTTTATCCAAGAATACATTCGACTACATGGCTTTCCTTCCTCAATTGTTTCAAACCGCGATCCTATTTTCTTGTCTGATTTTTGGGCTGAGATTAATAGACTTCAAGGGACTAAATTAGCCAAGAGTTCTGCTTATCACCCGCAATCGGATGGACAAACAGAGGCTCTTAACAAGTGTCTTGAGATGTATCTTCGATGTTTTGCTGCGGATATCCCTACTACTTGGTTTCGCCTACTCCAGTGGGCCGAATTTTGGTACAACACTTCATACCAACATAGCTCTAAGCTTACCCCTTTTGAAGTTGTTTATGGTCGGCCTCCCCGAACGGTGACTCGATACATCAGGGATGACACTTCCAATCTAAATGTGATAGAGTCTCTTTGTCGCCGAGATGAAATGTTGTCCCTCTTGAAGTCCAACTTGCAGGCTGCCCAAGAATGTATGAAGCAGAATGCTGACAAAGGACGCAAAGATGTAAGCTTTGAGATTGGAGATTGGGTATTTGTTCGATTACGTCCCTACAGGCAGCTCTCTATTCTCCTTCAGCGCCATACAAAACTTAGTCGAAGATTCTTTGGTCCATTTAAGATGCTCCTTCATGTGGGTGAGGTTGCCTACAAACTGGATCTCCCATCTTCCTAAAAAATACACCCTGTCTTTCATGTTTCGGTTCTGCGAAAGTTTTTAGGGAACCCTGATCAACAGGTTACTCCTATTGATCTTATCGGCCAAGACTCATCTCTGCGGCTCACACCTGAGGACATTTTGGAGCAGCGTATTGTCACAAAAGGAGGGCATCAAATAACCCAGTTCTTGGTCAAATGGCAGGGGTTGCCTCCTTCTGAGAACACTTGGGAAGACATTCCTACACTGACTCATCAGTTTCCAGACTTGAACCTTGAGGAATAGGTTCGTGTTCATGGGGGTGGCAATGTAACAAACCCGCAAGACCACTCGAGTACACTGAGGCGCAGCAGTAGGGACAAACAGTCCCCAAAATACCTGGTTGAGTATGTGGTCCCAAAGGCCAACAGAGGACCACTACCTCTGTCAAATACTGCTGCACATATTGCACCAACCTGTCAAGAAACATCTAAATGAATACCCTGCTATATAAACATCACAAGAGCTTTAGAGGAGGGCATGGAAGAACTTGCATCTTATTTTCTTAGCTAAACTTTTGGCAATCTGGAATCTCTGTCTTGTATTTTCTCTTTTTTATCTATCTTTTGCCTTGTTTTCCCTAAGTTGATATTGCTACGTTGTAATTTCTCCCTATCAGTGAATACAATTTTGAATCATTCCAGGCACTCACGAAAAGGACCATACACACCTCCATTCTCTTCCTTCTTCGGACTCTCACCATAAGCACACCCAGAAAAGGCATATTATAGTAAAAAGAGAGTGAAAAAGCAGGACCTCGATTTTTCTCTACACACAGTACCCATTTTCTTTTTCTTCGATACAGTGATGCACACACACAGTAACACCAGTGAGAGGGAGAAATCGAGAAATGAAGGAGATAGAGAACGAGAGATTCGAGAGAGAGAGAGAGAGATCGTTAGATTGAGAGTGAGAGGTCAAGAGAGAGAACAGATCGAAGAATGCCCAAAACAGAAGAAAAAAGATAAAAAATGAATTAGAAAGGGGAGGGAACGATCTGAACAGTGAGCAGGTAAGAAATTTGGTTTTGTTTCGAGTTTTTCCGGCTGAACCTTTCTCGGAATCGATGTTCGAGTTCGTCGTCCAGTCGATCTATTTATAAAAGTCTCGAAATTTCTTCATTCTTCTTTTGGTTTCTGAGTGGGTCTGGACGAAAACTTCAAGCTTCTCCGGAAAACACCTGAAAACAGTTGTTTAAACCCATTGGAAAACACCAAACTAGTTATCAAAATCATTGATGGTGCTACGAGTCGGGTTCGGGTGACGAAAGTCATTGATTCTCATCGTGAAGATCGAAATAGGCTTGGTTTGGTCGTTGGTATTTGATTTGAGAAGTTTGGTTTGTTCAAGTTAGTTCGTGATTGAGGTTTCAATTGGTTTTTAAATTTGTTTCAGGGTCAAATTCGACACTAAATGGGATTTTGTTGAAAGTCGGATTAAGTCGAGGTTTCGAATCTGCGAAGCTCCTTCGTTCGATTGAATAGAAGAGACGTTAAGGTCCATTCTTCATCTCATTCTCAATTAATTTTTAATTGTGTGATACTTGGTGTATAAATTCATGGTATGTGGATTTTATTTTGTTGATTTTGATATGTCTTGGATCATTGTGGTTGGTTGTTGATATCGATCAATTGATTGTCATGAATTGGAATAATCAAAGAACGTGGACTTGATTTGGGGTTAAATCGCAATTTGGGGAGGTACCGAAAGTTGGCTAATTCGCAATTTCACTCAGTGTATTTAATTTGTCATCTTGATTGATTTTGACGTTGTAAAACGTGGTAGTAGCATGATAAGTCAAAAGTAATAGGAAAATGCAAGTTGGGTTGGCAAAGTTTAGGATTTGTGATTGTTGAATGATGAAATATTTGTGCAATGGTTTTGATTTATGCAGTGGGATCTATTGTATTCATTTGGACGGGGAAGGATTTGTATTGATTTACCCGAAGAATGCCCCAAAGTATCATGTACTTGAAGACGACGCACGATCAAGGCCCGGAATATTGGGTGGAGAAAGCAATGGAGCTTAGTTTAGGATTATGTAGGTTTACTTTTCAGTACCCTTTTGTTTCTGGTTGTAATAATTGGACTGGACATTATATTTTTGGATTTGTTTTATTTGTGTGTTTGATTGATTGTTTTTGTGATTTTTTTGTTTAGTTTATATATTTTATAGTGTCAAATTAGCCGATATGCTCTACCAAGCGACCATGGTCAAACTACGGGATCTAGGGATGCCTAACACCTTTCCCTCGGTCAACAGAATTCCTTAGTCAGAATCTCTGTTCACAAACCAGTCTTAAAGAGTCAAATCATTTTGAAAAGGATTTTCCAAAGGTGACTTGGCACACCGGATTATGCCAAGTGGCGACTCAGGGATTTTGAATGTAAAAATAAACCTTTTTTGAAACAAATCTTCATTTTGTAACTTAATAATAAAAGCCCTTTCAAACCTTACAATCTTATCTTTTCGGTTAAAAAAGGAGTGTGACAGCTCTGGTGACTCTGCTGGGGATAATTTTCAGAATTCGAGCTTATTTTGGAATTGTGTCGGCTTAGTTTGGCACTATAGGTGTATAAACATTTTGTTTGTGTTGTTTTGTGTTATTGTTTATCGTTGTTGAGTGTTTATGTGCTCTTTCTTTACAGTTTTCTCTTTATGTGTTACCGCTTTATATCTGGCATCATGTGCATAACCCGAGTCATTCTTTCTATAACAAGTCCGTAGTACACATGTTGTACACGACCTCTAGTTGAGTCACCCTTATTTTAGGAGGGGGAGCCGTCGGTGTTATGGAGTGGGTGAAAAACTCTCGCAGCCACTATTGACTATACGCACCCTCGAACAGCCTTGTTAGTAAACCCTAAAGTAGGTCAGCCTTTAGGACATATTTCTGTGCATTATATTGAGACCTAGCGGGGCCCACTTGATCCTTTGTAGGAGACTCACCTCTAAAGCATCCCTACGTGCTAAATGTTGCATGGTTGAGGGTAACATGGTCATTTGATAGACTGATTTAGGCAAAAACAAGTGCTAGAATTGAAGAAAAGTGTGTAGGTTAGGAAAATTTAAAAAAAAAAAATAGAGTTTCGTAGCTTTTAGAGTTCTTTATGACTTTTATTTTTCACAATCCAAAAATTCAAAAAAAAAAAAAGATTTTCTTACCTTTTTTATGCATTTACTAAAAAACAAAAAAACTTCAAAAATATTTTCTTTTTCCTTTAGCATGCATTTATAATTCAAAAATATCAAAAACAAAAGATTTTTCATTTCGTATAACGAAAATACCAAAAAGATTTTTTCTTTCATGATTGTTGGTAGCAGTTTTATGTGAAATGTCAAATTGAAAATTCAAAAAGATTTTATTGACGTTTTTATCATCTGTTTGTGGTCGTGTCTCTCAAGTCAGGGTCTAGTCGGTTGTTTAATCTTTAATTGTCCAATCTGGATGAACTACACACCCCTGATTCTCCTCTCTCGAGAGTGAGATACGTAGGCAGCCTATTATTGGTTCGGGGATCTTATTTGAAAAATTCAAAAAGATTTTCTTCACTTTTATTAGAGTAGGTGTCGTATACTTCTTTAAAAGAAAACTGCAAAAAGATTTTTCTTTAATAGTTTCAATTTTCATCCATATGAAATTCAAAATTGAAAACCCAAAAAGATTTTTCTTTGGTAATCATAAGTTCCATTTTGTGGAGGGATTTAAACCTAAAAAATGCAAAAAGATTTTCATCAATCCTTTTGACACTTTGTTTCAAGAAAAAGAAAGAGAGTTTTATTGGTCCTTTTATGGCCAAACTTCACGAACTATGCACACCTGATTCTCCTCTCTCGGGAGTGAGATACGTAGGCGCCCTTCTCGGGTTCGGTGACCTTTTCCAAAGAAAAAAAAATTATTTTGAAAAAAAATGTTGAACTCTAACGCATTTGGTGTTTCTATTGTTCAGTTAGTTTAAGATGGTTGGTTTGTGGCACTTTGGATGGTCCTCCATATTGCACCAAGTCACAGAGAAGGTTATGGCCAACAAGGATACTGAGGTTGTTGTCACTGATCAGATAGAGGGTTCGGGCAATGACAATTTTGGAGCTAATGAAGAAATTCAACAATTAAGGCAGCAAATGATAGAAATGCATCAAGCTTGGGCTAATGGGTTGCGACCTCCTCCAGTTCCCACTGATAATCTGGAATATCTTTCTAGCTTGCCTCCCGTATCACATGCACAGTTTCTCATTTTTATTGACATGCCACAACATGCATCAGGATCGACTCTGGGGCAACAATATCAAACCTTTTCTAATGTTTATTTCCTCACTCCCCATCCAAGACTACCACATACTCGGATCCACCTAATGTTCATGCTTTTGCGGCGCCACCCCCACCTGAAGCTCCTACTTTTGACGTTCATCCACAAGTTGTGCCTCCATACTCTACAAGAGAGCCTGCATTGAATATTACTGGTGATCAGTGTTACGCTTTCGAGTCGACATTCAAGTTGACTGGTCTTTATGGTGACACTCAACTGCCTAAAGTTCGTCTTCACATTGAGATACCCATTATGATAGAAGAACAAAAGAAAATGAACATAAAATTGAGAAGTTTGGAACTGGCTATTAAGAATTTCCAAGGTCTTGGGGGGTACAAAAGTGTCTCATATAAAGATCTATGCATGTTTCCAGGTGTTAATCTCCCTTTTGGCTTTAAAATGCTGAAGTTTGAGAAATACAACGGGCACGGTGACCTAGTGTCACATTTGAGGCATTATTGTAACCAATTAAGGGGCTGTGGAGGGAAGGAAGAGCTACTCATGGCTTATTTAGGGGAGAGTCTTTTAGGCCTAGCTTCGGAATGGTTTGTTGACGAAGACATCAACAAATGGATTAGTTGGGATGACCTCGCTAATTAATTCTTGCAACAATTTCAATATAATGTGGAGTTGATTCCTGATGAGAAATCCCAGACTAATATGAAGAAGAAGAACACCAAAAGTTTTAGAGAATATGCGATTAGATGGCATGAACAAGCTGCTAGTATGAAACCGCCAATGAAAGTAAGTAAGATAGTGGAGGTGTTTATTCAGGTGTAGGACGAAACATATTATCAACACTTGTTACCTGCATTAGGAAAGCCGTTCATTGAGGTCCTTAAAATGGGAGAGATGATAGAGGATGGAATTAAGACCGGTTGCATTATGAATTTTTCAACATTGAAAGTGACTACTCAAGAAATTCAGAAAGGTTTGGGAGGTATCGGAGAGAAGAAGAATGAGGAAGATGCAACTGCTATTATAGTTGAATAGCAGGAAAGGTCAAGAAGACCACGTCATCGTCACTCTCAGGGTCAAGCCCAAGTTTATGCCTAAGATCCATATAATCACTCTCAAGATCCATTATACTCTATTCCTCCACATCCATATCCAGTGTATAATGCACAACCACATGATCAACCCCCATCTTTCCCACATTGGCATGCCCTAATGCCCCAGAGTCATCCTGTAACTCCACAAACATACCAAAGCCCTTCTAGGCCAGATTTTCTATTCTAGCCAAATAATGAAATGAGGCAGAAGTCAAGAGATAGCTTCACACCAATTGTAGAGTCATATTCCCATTTATTTCAGAGATTGATACAGGAGGGCATGATAAATCCTCTCCTTGGGCACACCCTTAATCGGCGTTCAAGAAATTTTGATCCTAATGCACGATGTGCGTATCATTCTGATGTTCAGGGTCATAGTATTGAAGATTGTCGAGATTTGAAAAGAGAAATTGAAAATATGATTCAAAATGGATTAGTTATGGTGCAGAACATTGACAGTAAAGGAAACTCTAGTCATGCTGATATGCAAACCAGTGGCTAAGTTGTCAGGATGAGCAATTGAGAAGTCACCCCTCTCCTTACTAGGAAGAGGTCTGGTAGTTTATTTTATTTTCTCTTCTGTTATTCGAATTATTACAGGGTTGTAGTTTGGGATTTTTCTTGTTTTGTCCCATTGTCGTTATGTTCAAAACCTTCTATCTTTTATTTTAATTAAATCGAGTGTCCCCTATTCCTTTGTGCTTTAAATATGTGTCACTTGTTTGTTTTCTTTACATAATATATTTTATGTTAATTCTAGTGATATGACATGCAATCAGAATTTTCAGTTAGATCTTAAAATCCAGTTTAAACATTAGCATGGAATCAGAGAGTTAAAGTTAGAAAAGAGAACATCTGAGAAAATAGATAAAGTGTTGGGGCATTTGGTGATTAAGTTGAAGCCTTCTTTGAAACTTATCACTTATTTTGAGAATCATAAGAATAACTTGGTCATCAATTGAAAAACAAATCTCAATTAGCTCAAATAGTGACTGCGTGAACAGAAAGAAAATCACCTCCACAAATTCATGAGTCATTCAATGTGAGGAATGTGCAACAGAAGTGGAGTTGTATGCTATAAAAACACAGAAGAAATAGTGACGCACAGACTCAATCAAAGTTAATGCTGTAAGAGATGTCACAAATGATCTTCAACTTTCACTTTCATATTGGATGATATGTACTTGCATTTTTAAGGATTGATATGACGAAGTCATTTTATTCTGCTATCCAAACATCGTGTCATTCTCTGTTTACCCCATTTGAGCTTTAGTCCTATTTTATTTCATACCCCTCTTTTGGAATCAAGATAGAGTCAGCAAAATCTCAAAAGAAAAGTGTCGAGCAAAATAATAGAGTCAGAAAAATTTCAAAAAAAATAATAATAAGAAAGTATGTCAAAAAGAAAAAAAGAAGAGAGTGTCAAGAAAAATTAAGTCAGAAAAGTCCCAAAGAGAAAAAGAGTCAACAAAAGAAAAAGAAACCAGAATCAAGCAAAAAAATAAGCTGCCAAAACTATGCGTGACCTGATTCTCCTCTTTCGGGGTGAGATACGTAGGCTACCTATTCTGGGCTTGGTCCAATCAAATAAACAATTTAGAATTGCCAAGTTAAAAGAATCTGGGGAATGAGTTAATCCTTATTATTTGAGTCGATTCCAAAAGTTATGAGTCCCACCCACTTTAAGTGTCGTTTGGGCCTCATATCATCCTTTATTTCTAACCTTATCCAAAAGCCAAGTTACAACTAAAGAAAGACCTTCAGATCAATCTTTGAGAATGTTAAGGCTAAGCATGCAATAGATATTATGACACATTTTGGGAACTACTTGTCTTCCCCAGCATAAGGAATCAGGAGAGAAATAAAAATGAGAGTGTCTTATTGGTGAAAACCCTCACGGGCACCATAAGATGATGGTAAGTTGAGAGAGGTAAAAATGAGAGAGTCTTATCAGTGAAAAATCTTACGGGCACTGTAAGACAACTTTGAGGTGAGAGAAATAAAAATAACAGAGTCTCATTACTGAAAAACCCTCACGGACGCCATAGAAAAATGGTGGGGTGAGAGAAAGAAAATGAGAGAGGCTTGTTTGCAGAAACTCTTCAAGGCACTACTAGCCGAATGAAGTCTCTCGTGCAATTGGCCCAAGAAAGTAAGTTAGTTTCAGGGCCCTTAACTCAAGAACAATTGGTAGAAAGTTTGGATGGAAATATCTGACAACTTAATCCAAAATGCATGGCATTATCATTAGAGTTGACTATCATTTTTAGATAAATTTTTTGTTTTTTTGCTTAAAATGGGGACATTCATTGTCTTTTCTCTCTCATCTTTATTTTTATTTTATTTTCTTGAGTCAGTTATCCAAATAAAAAAAATCATTGTCATTTTTCCCTTGTCTTTGAGTCAAATCCATGTCAAAACAAGTGAGAAAAGATTTCAAAATTGGCTTCCAGTTTCTTCAATTGCACAAAGCAAGACAGAAAGGCCAGCACATAAAAAGGACATAATTGTGAGCTTAAATAATGCATGCAAAAGTTTTGTCAACAGACAAGTCTGGGAGCTCATGGAAATACCAAGGTTTAAAGGGTTTATCTGAGAAGCACAGCAAAACATTGATACTGTGTTTGTTTCATAGTCACTCTTAATAATCTGAGTTTGGGTCAATGATGCAGCAAGTCAATGACATATACTAATGGTTGGAAGCAAGGTTAAATATGACGGGGGCAAGAGCGATTTCCGCGAAAGCCAAAGCCACAAACTAGCCACTATGTTTTAAACTCAAAAGTTTTCTTTATATGAAATAGAACATATGTTACCTACAGATCAAGGATTTTAGAGCCTAAACATCAAAGGCCATAATTTCTCACTTATACAAATGCAAGAGGCAATGTTGCTGCATAGGTTGGGTAATCAAAACCATGGTAAAACTCATAATTCAATATCCATAGGAGATGCATTTCCTTGTTTGGGTATTCAAGCGACATTTTTAAGGAGACGCACTTCCTTGGTTGGGTAATTCAAGTGGAATTGGTAAAGAGATGCACTTTCTTAGTTTGGTAATTCAAGCGACATTGATAAGGAGACACACTTCCTTGATTGGGTAATTTGAATTTTACTTGTTAGGTGATGCACTTTCTACCTTAAGTATTGATTCCTATAAGACGTACCTTTTAGTTGAGTCATTCACCTTGATTCCTATATGACGTACCTTTTAGTTGAGTCATTCCCCTTGACCCCTAGAAGATGTACCTTTTAGTCGAGTCGTTCTCTTTGATTCCTAGAAGATGTACCTTTTAGTCGAGTCATTCCCCTTGATTCCTATAAGACATACCTTTTAGTCGAGTCATTCCCCTTGATTCCTAGAAGATGTACCTTTTAGTTGAGTCATTCCCTTTGACCCCTGGGAGATGTACCTTTTAGTCGAGTCATTCCCCTTGACCCCTAGAAGACTTACCTTTTAGTCAAGTCATTCCCATTGATTCCAATAAGACATATCTTTTAGTCGAGTCATTCCCATTGATTCCAATAAGACATATCTTTTAGTCGAGTCATTCCCCTTGATTCCTAGAAGACGTACCTTTTATTCGAGTCATTCCTCTTGATTTCTAGAAAATGTACATTCTAATCAAGTCATTGCACTTAACCCTTAGGAGGCGCACTTCCTTGTTAGTTTTTATTTGTTAGGTGGCACGCTTTTAACTTTTATCTTTAGAAGACACACTTCTTAGTCAAAATTCCTCACTTTAATTCTTAGGAGATGCACTTCCTAGTATTGGTCATTTAATCTTACTATCAAGAGATGAATAGAGATGATTCGTCATTCCAACATTCACAAAAGTCCATTGATGATAAACTGGGGAAAAAAATTTAATTTCTGTTTTTGAAACTTTACTTTGTTGGCAAACGAAATTTCTATTTATAATAACATTTGTTTGGGATAATATTATTTTTAGTTTTGATGTGATTTCAGGAGCCCACCTGAAGAACGGGGCAAATACATGAAAAGTCAAGTAACAAGGTGAAATAGTTTAAAGGCAAGCAACAAGAGGAAGAAAATTGAAAGTCAACAGTTGAAAAATAGCAATTCAGGAGCCTGCCTAAAGAACTAGGTCAAGAAGTTGAAAGTTAGGCAACGAAGTGAAGCAATTGAAAGCCAAACAACAAGTTAAGGAAATTGCGAATCAGGAGCCCGCCTGAAGAATAGGGTGATAAAACTCAAACATTTATGATGATGTTATCCAGTTCTCACAATAGGTACCATCTCATGAGTTAGATTATGGTCCCCTGGGACTGTAAGCACCGTGTGTTGACTAGGGGGTAGTCTCGGGTCATTACATAATTACGCCATGCATTTTGGATTAAGTTGCCTTATCTTTCCATCCACACTTTCTACCAATTGTTATTGAGTCAATGGCCTTGAAATAGAGTTGTTTCCTTAGGTCAATTGCCTTTAAGACCTCATTCGTCTAGTGACACCTTAAAGGGTATTTGCCAATAAGCCTCTCTCATTTTTCTCTTAGCTCACCATTGCCTTATGGTGCCAGAGAGGGTTTTCACCAAAAAGACTCTCTCGTTTTTATTTCTCTCAACTTACCATCGCCTTATGATGCCCATGAGGGTTTTCACCAATAAGACTCTCTTATTTTTATTTCTCTTCATATTTTCTGATGCTGAGGAAGACAAGTAGTACCCAAAATATGTCATTATATCAATGCATGCTTAGCCTTACATTCTCAAAGATTGATTTGAATCCATGCATGCTTAGCCTTAACATTCTCAAATATTGATTTGAAGGTCTTTATTTGGTTATAACTTGACTTTTGGATAAGGTTACAAAGAAAGGACGGCATGAGGCCCAAACGACACTTGAAGTGGGGTAGGACCTACAACTTTTAGAATCGACTCAAACAGTGAGGATTAACCCATGCCCCAGTTTCTTTTTACTGAGTAACTCTAAATTGTTTATTTGGTTGGACCGATTACAGAGTAGGGTAGTCTACATATCTCACCCCTGAGAGAGGAGAATCAGGTCTCACGTAGTTCTAACAGCTCATTTTTGCTTGACTCTGATTTCTTTTTTTCCCTTTTTCTCTTTTATTGACTTTTTTGAACCTTTTTGACTCTATTTTACTTGACACTTTTTCTTTTCTTTCTTTTTGACACTTTGTTTTATTTTTTTAAACCTTTTATGACTTTATTCTTTTACTCTGACACTTATCTTTTGAGCTTGGTTGATTGTATCTTGATTCCAAAAGAGGGGTATGAAAGGAAATAAAACTAAAGCTTAAATAGGGTAAACAAAGGATGACACAATGTTCGGATAGCAGTATAAAATGCCTTCGTCATATCAATCCTTGAAAATTCTAGTACATGTCATGCAATATGATAGTGAAAGATGAAGATCATTTGTGACATTTTTTACAGCACTAACTCTCTAACTGAGCCTACGCGTCGCTACTTATTCTGCAAACTCTACCTTTATTGTACATTTCTCATGCAATTGATACATGTCTTTCAATTGATGACCAAGTTATTCTTTTGATTCTCAAAACAATTGCCTTAATTTTTGAAGAAGGCTTCAACTTGTCTCCAAATGTCTCATCACTCTACAAATTTTCTCAGATGTTTTTTCTAACTTTAGCCCTCTGATTCAATGTTCCATGGTTAAATTGGATTTTAAGATTTGGCTAAAAATTCCGTAGGCATGTAGTATCACTAGAATCAACATAAAATGTACTATACAAAGAAAACAAACAAACAACATATATTTGAAACACAAAGGAAAGGGACACTTCATTTAGTTGAAATAAAAGATAGAAGGGTTTGAACATAAACGACAGAGGGACAAAATAAGATCGATCCTGAACTACAACCCTAAAATAATTTGGATAACAGAAAAGAAAAATAAACAGACTACCAAACATCCATCCTAACAGGGAGAGAAGTGATTTCCCAATTGCTGAGCTTGACATCTTAACCACTGGTTTGCATATCAGCATGACTAGAGTTTTATTCACTATCAATGTTTTTCACCATAATTGATCCATCTTGAATCATATTTTCAATTTCTCTTTTCAAATCTAAAATTTTTTCAATACTATGACCCTGAGCATCAGAATGATACGCATATAGTACATTAGGGTCAAAATTTCTTAAACGCCGATTAAGAGTACCCAAGGAGAGGAGTGACCTTGCCCCACTGTACCAATATCTGAAATAAATTGGCATATGACTCTCCAATGGCTGTGAAGCTATCTTTAGACTTCTGCCTCATTTCATTGTTTGGCTTGGATAAAAAATTAGGCCTAGAAGGGCTTTGGTATGTTTGAGGAGTTAGAGAATGACTCTGAGGAGTTGATGTGTTCCACTGTGGGTAAGATGGGGGTTGAACATATGGTTGTGATTTATATAATGGATATGGAGGTGGAAGAGATGAGTATAATGGATTTTGGGAGTGATCTGTGGAGCTTAGGCATAAACTTGGGCTTGAACCTGAGAGCGACGACGACATGGTCTTCTTGACCGTACCCGCTGTCCAACTACAATAGCAGATGCATCTTCCTCATTCTTCTTCTCCACACCACTTCCTAAACCCTTTTGAATTGCTTGAGTATTTTCTTTTAATATTGCAAAACTCACAATACGATCGGTCTTAATTCCATCCTCTATCATCTCTCCTATTTTGAGAACCTCAATAAATGGCTTGCCTAATGTAGGTAACAAGTGTTGATAATATGTTTCATACTACGCTTGAATAAATACCTCTACTATATTGCTTTCTTTCATTGGTGGTTTTACCCTAGCAGCTTGTTCACGCTATCTGATCGCATACTCCCTGAAACTCTCAGTATTCTTCTTCTTCATACTAGTTAGGGATTTTTCGTCAGGGATCAATTCCACATTATATTGAAATTATTACACAAATTCATTAGCCAAATCATCCAAACTATTCCACCTATCATTATCCTGATCAACAAACCACTCTGAGGCTAGACCCGAAAAACTCTCACCAAGTAAGCCATAAGAAGTTCTTCTTTTCCTCAAGCACCTCTTAGTTGGTTACAATAGTGCCTCAAATGTGCCACTGGTCCCCATGTCCGTCATATTTCTCAAACTTAGACATTTTAAAGCCTAGGGAAAGGTTGACATCTGTAAATATGCATAAGTCCTTATATGATACATTTTGTACCCCCCAAGTCCTTGAAAGTTCTTCAAAGCCAGTTCCAAACTTTTCACCTTTTGGGACATCTCCTCTTGTCCTTCTATCATAACAGACTTTTCATCATTAAGAGGAAATTCGAGCAGTTGAGTTATCCATAAGGACCAGTCAACTTAAATGTGGGATTAAAAGCATGATGCTCAAATATTCAACACAGGCGCATTTGCAGAGTAGGGAGACACAACCGGTGGATAAACATCAAAAGTAGGAGCTTCAGGTGGGGGTAGTGCTGCAAAAACATAAACAGTATGTGGTGCCGAGCATGTGGTAGTCTTATGTTGAGGATTGAGAAAATGAATATTGAAAGTGTTTGGATAGTGTTTCCCTAGGGTAGATACTGATGCATATTGTAACATTTCAACAACAATAGGAAATTATGTAGGTGACACTGGAGGTAAGCTTGAAAGATATTCCAGATTATCAGTAGAAAATGGAGGAGGTGGCAACCCATTCGCCCAAGCTCGATGTACTTCTATCATTTGGTGCCTTAATTTATGAATCTCTTTATTAGCTCCTAAAATTCTCATTCCCCGAACTCCTTATCTAATTATTGACCATAGCCTCGGTATTCCTATTGGCCATAAATTTCTCTTCGACTTAGAGCAATATGGAGGACCAACCAAAATGCCACAAACCAACCATCTTAAACTAACTGGACAATAGCAAATGCGTTAGAGTTTAACACTTTCTCAAAACCTTTTTCCTTATCTTATTATGAAAATATCACCGAACCCGAGAAGGGCACCTACGTATCACACCCCCAAAAGGGGAGAATCAGGTGTGCATAGTTCGCGAAGTCTTGCCAAAATGGCCGATTAAACTCTTTTTTCTTTCTTTTTCCTTTTTTCTTGAAACTTAAAAAAAAAAGAGGAAAATAAAAAATTGTCAAAAGAATTGATGAAAATCTTTTTGCATTTTTCAGGTTTAAATTCCTATACCAAATGAAATGTATGATTACCAAAGAAAATCTTTTTGGGTTTTCGATTTTGAACTTCATATGAAAATTAAACTTGAAACTACTAAAGAATTTTTTTATTTTTTTGCAGTTTTCTTTTGAAGATGTATATGAAATACCTAATCTAATAAAGAGTCAAAAATCTTTTTTGGATTTTTTGAAATAAGATTCCCGAACCAACAATAGGTTGCCTACGTATCTCACTCCCAAGAGAGGAGAATCAGGGGTGCGTAGTTCGTCTAGATTAGACAATTAAGGATTACATAACAAACTAAAACTTAACTTGAGAGTCACGATTACAGACAGATGATGAAAGTAAAATCTTTTTTGGGGTTTTTAATTTGATGCTTCATACAAAAATGACACTAACAACTATGAAAGAAAAATCTTTTTGATATTTTCGATATGAAATATACAAAACTTCTACCATCTTTTTTGAATTTTTCTTTTATAAAAAGCTCCTATTGGAAAAAGTATCTTTTTGAAAATTTTGAATTATGAATACATGGTAAAGGAACAAAAGGAAAATCTTTTTGATATTTTTGAGAAAATGAGTGTGAAAGGTAAAAAATCTTTTTTGAATTTTTGGATTGTGAAGAAAAAAATCAAAAGCCATAAAGAACTCTAAAAACTTACGAAACTCTTTTTTTTTTCCTTTTCGACTCACTTTTCTTTTTCTCTTTTTTTTTTCAGCACTTTCTTGTCTACACACTTTACTTCTAACACATTCTTTCCCCAAATCGGTCCGTCAAATAACCATGTTACCCTCAGAGATGCAACATTTAGCACGTAGGGATGCTTTAGAGGTGAGTCTCCTACAAAGCGCCACGTAGGTTCCGCTAGGTCTCAATATGATGAAGATAAGAATGACCTAAAGGCTGACCTATGCTGGGGTTCACTAACAACACTGTTCAGGGGAGTGTATGATCGATAGTGGCTGCAAGAACTTTCCACCCACTCCATAACACCGATGGCTACTACTTCTAAAATAAGGGTGACTCAACTAGAGGTCGTGTACAACGCGTGTACTACGAACTTGTTACGGAAAGAATGACTCGGGTTATGCACATGATGCTAGATATAAATCGGTAACACATAAGAAGAAAGATTGTAAAGATGTAGCACGTAGGCACTCAACAATGATAAAACAAATACAAATAATAACACAAACAATGTCTATACATCCATAATGTCAAACTAAGCTGATACAACTAAAAAATAAGCTCTAATTCCTAAAAATCTCTGCAGCGGAGTCGCCAGAGCTATCACACACCCTTTTTAACTGAAATGATTATATTTTAAAGTTTGAAAGATTTTTTATTATTACAGTGACAAAATGAAGATTTTTTCAAAAAAAATTATTTTTTACATTCAAAACTCAGATTCGTCACTTGGCATAATCCGGTGTACCAAGTCACCTTTGGACAATCCTTTCAAAATAATTTGACTCTTTAAAATTGATTTGCAAACAGAGTTCCGGGTAAGGAATTCTGTTGACCAAGGAGAAGGTGTTAGGCACCCCTCGATTCCGTGGTTCGACCATAGTGCGTATCAGCTAATTATGACACTAAGAATGTATAAACCACATAAACATACAACAATCAAACAAACAAACACAAACCAAAACAAATACCCAAAAATATAATGTTCAGTGCAATTATACAGTTCAAAGTAAAAAAATACGAAAATATAAATCCTATTCTAACCTATACTAATCCTATATCGTGCTCCCATGATCTACCCAATGCCTCAGACCTTTGTCATGAACGTCCTCCGGGTACAAAATACTTCGGGGTATTCCCTGGCGATAAACAGAAATATCTCGGGGCATTCCCCGGCCAAATGATACATTTGATCCAAAAAAAATAACCAAACCAAGCCATTCAACATATATTTCAAGAATTCAATGTTCTCAAGTCTAGAACTTTCCTACCCCAGCCCACCGTTTGCCTATCCCGTTCAACTTATTATGAGACTATCGAGGAGTTGACAATTAGACGCAAAGTAACAATAATAATGAATCAAAACAACTAATTTATTCATCTTTTATCAAATTTTGATTCCCCCCGACTCCATTAACCAATGATTAACACATGCTTCGATTATCAATTCAAGTTTTCAAATTCAAATCCAACATCCACCAATACACAATCAAGATTTAAACTCACTAAACACACAAATCATTCACGATTACGTAAAATTAAAGGGAGAGAAGATAGAATTGGACCTCAATGACGCTTTCAAAATTGATATATTATTCCGATTAAACCCGGTAGAATCCGCATCCGAAACCTCGAGTAGAACCTCCACAACGAACCAAACCCAACAACAACAGAACCTGTAATGTTTTCACCAACACGAACCAGTAATTACGGAAAAAAAGAAATGAGCCCTTGCTATGCGATTTGGCCACCGGGTTTTACGATTTTCTGGCGGGTTTTGCCGAAGCTGACTCAAAGGCTGAAAACCAGGTGCTGGGTGGCGAACATGGGTTCGCCGATCCTTGCTGATGTGATATCCGACAAGAAACTCGCCGGAATTGACAGAAAATAGTTTATGTGGTATTAGGCATGGAGAGAATCCAGATTAATGGTTCTGTTCAAATATATTTATCTTCTACACTTATTTTTTTCTCTCTTAAAATCTTAGTGGATTCTACCATGGTAGATTGAACCAACTATTCAAAATCACTAGTAATCCGCTATATGTGTTTCCAGGTGAAATACCCAAAGAGATAAGCAATCTCATTGAGTTGGAGGTACTTGATCTTCAGCGTAATAGTTTTAGTGGTTCACTTCCAATGGAGATCTTCAACATATCAGGGTTGAGAGTGATTTTTCTTTCAAACAATAATCTATCAGGAAGCCTCCCACCAAACATGGGTTCTATCTTACCCAGTCTTGAGGAACTTTATCTGATAAACTTAACCAATCTTGTTGGAACTATTCCTCATTCTATCTCCAATTGTTCAAAACTTACAATTCTTGAGATTTCAAACAACAAAATCACTGACTTGATTCCCAACTCACTTGGATATTTGACTCATCTACAATAACGAGCGATTCATCATTAAGCTTCCTGACTTCCTTAACCAATTGTAGAAATTTAACATATCTTTCTCTATAATTGAACCCACTAAATGGCATGCTTCCAGTCTCTGTAGGGAACTTTTCCACATCTCTAATAAAATTTTATGCCAACAGTTGCAAAATCAGAGGGCGAATTCCAGCTGAAGTTGGGAACTTAAGCAGCTTATTAGACCCTGATCTTTCTGGAAATAACTTAGTTGGATTGATTCCCAGATCAATTGGCAACTTGGAATATCTTCAGTGCTCTAACTTGAGTAACAACAAATTTACAGGATTTATTAGAGATAATTTTTGTAAATTGCAGCGTTTGGGTGCTATTTACTTCAGTCAAAATAAACTTTCAGGATCTCTTCCGAATTGTTTGGGGAGTGTTATTTCCCTTAGAGAGATACATCTAGATTCCAATAAATTGAGTTCCAATATACCATCAAGCTTATGGAATCTTAAGGATCTAATGGTTCTTGACTTATCGTCAAACAATATGGTTGGTTCATTACCTCCAGAAATTGGAAATCTAAAGGTCGTGACACAGATGGATCTATCAGTGAATCAATTCTTTGATGGAATTCCAAGAGAAATTGGAGGATTGCAAAATCTGGCGCATCTTTCTTTGAGTCACAACAAGTTGCAAGGATCTATACCGGACTCAATGAGCAACATGGTAGGTTTGGAATTCCTAGACTTTTCTCATAATAACCTATCAGGAACCATTCCCAAGTCTTTGGAGAAACTTCAAAACCTGAAGTATTTCAATGTTTCTGCCAACAAATTGTATGGTAAGATACTCACCGAGGGTCCTTTCAAGAACCTCTCAATTCAGTTTTTCATCTATAATGAAGCATTGTGTGGTTCTTCAAGATTTAGTGTCCCTCCATGCCCTACTTCATCAAAGCACAGAGCAAATAAGATAAAGGTGCTAGTTCTTTTACTTTCACTGGGAATTGCACTTTTATTTGTTCCTATCACTTTTCTGTTTGTATGGATAAGGTATAGAAGAGATAAGAGAGCTCCTCCACAAGTTGAGTCATTGTCTACAGTAACAAGAGAAATAATTTCATACTATGAATTGATCCAAGCAACTGATGGGCTTAGCGAGAGTAATCTGATTGGTTTTGGAAGTTTTGGCTCTGTTTACAAAGGCGTTCTCAGAAGTGGAACTGCCATTGCAGTTAAAGTGTTCAATCTGCAACTGGATGCATCATACAAGAGTTTTGATACAGAATGTGAAGTTTTGCGTAGCCTCTGCCATAGGAATCTTGTAAAAGTCATTACTAGTTGTCCCAATCTTGATTTAAGGCTTTAGTACTACAGTATATGACTAATGGGAATCTTGAGAAGTATTTGTATTTGCACAACTACTTCCTTGACACCAAGCAGAGACTACGCATAATGATAGATGTGGCATGTGCTTTGGAATATTTTCACCATGGGTGCTCGTTGCCTGTGATTCACTGTGACGTGAAGCCTAGTAACGTCTTTCTGGATGAAGACATGGTTGCGCACCTAAGCGACTTTGGCATTGCAAAACTGCTTGATGAAGATGAGGGTGATTTATACACTAAAACCTTAGGAACATTTGGTTATATTGCGTCAGGTATATATCTTAGTTTTTCTGATTACTCCTTTCTTTTTTTCCCACCTAGAAAGTATATTGCATCTTTAAATTAATTGTTTGACTGTAGAGTATGGACTGGATGGACTAGTGTCAACAAAATGTGATGTCTATAGTTACAGGATCATGTTGCTGGAAACGTTTAGCAGGGGAAAGCCTAATGAGTTTGAGGGAGATCTTAGCTTGAAGCAATGGGTGAGTTATTCACTTCCAGATGCAGTAATGGACGTCGTAGATGCGAACTTGGTAACCCAAATGGGTAGTCGCTTACAGATGGAGCTAGATGTTGTGGCATCAATCATGAAAGTGGCATTAGATTGTTGTGATGAATATCCGGAAAGAAGGACTAACATGAAAGATGTCGTAGGGATGCTACAGAAGATCAAGATTCAACTTCTTGCATGCTAAGCATATTCTCGGAATCTCTCATTCCAAATTACTTGTTTGTTGCAAATGTTTGCTAAATTGTTGGATTTATGTGAAGATTATTCTTTTTTTTTTATTTGTTTTAGTACTTGGTTTGTGGATTGAATAACTAAAACCAAATTGATCCTCTTGAAAATCTTGAAGTGGAATGAATTTGTTTTAAATTGTTAGAGTAATTAACTGTATGAAAACAGCTAGGCCAGTAATATAAATGCTTTACATTGGAAACACTAACAGGACATATAACATCATGACGAAAAACATAACGGGCAATGACAAAAAATGCTATATGTCATAATACTATACGATAAAAAATGGCAGCTCAGTGCACAAAGCATCTTGTATTCATGCAGGATATGGACAGGGATCGCTCCAGGGATAGCAACACAGCCAACCTACCCGGCAGAAATAGCAATGATTGATTCCACAACTCAAACTCGCGACCTATAGTTCATGTTGCTCCAAAAGCTTACTTGATGATAAGTGAAGTAAAAAGATAATTTGCATTATCATTTTACTTTCTTTTTTCAATACAGTACCTATATGAAACTCTAATAAAGTAGATAATCAGGCTCCATTCTTCAAGATTTTCCAAATCGACCAATCAAGACTAGAAAAGTTTAATTAGACCCCTCAATGTTAAGTTTTAATTTCTTGATTTTCCACTACCTGGTGCTCATAGTCCTGCCATGCCCAAACTAATATCTTTTAGTGAAGGCTGTTGAAAATATGTCTCAGAAATAAAGTAGGAATAGATATTTTTAGTAGTTTTTAATTATTAGAGTCCTATGTAACTTAGGAATTAGTTGTCCCTTTATTATTTGAATAGGAATTAGTTATCCCAATTTAAATTGGAGTGTAGTTAGAAATTTAGCTATAAATACATGCTTTGAGTTATTAACAAAATAATTCCCTTTGACAATACTATTGCCGTATTTTATTTTTCTCCAACTCTTTCTCTGTTGTTTTTCCAATTTCAAAGCTAAAAACCAACAATTGGTATCAGAGCCAATTTCTTGAGGGATCTGTGAGAGATGAATTCTGAAAACAACTTTTCCCAAATAGCTCCTCCTGTCTTTGATGGTGAGAATTACCATCTTTCGGCTGTAAGAATCGAGACTTATCTTGAGGCTTTAGATCTCTGAGAGGCCGTGGACGAGGATTATGAGGTTCATCCGCTGCCCGATAATCCCACGGTAGCCCAGATCAAAAGCCAAAAGGAAAAGAAAATCAGAAAATCAAAAGCAAAAGTGACTTTGTTTGCTTGTGTTTCTCTAACAATTTTCACGAGAATTATGGCTTTTAAATTAGCAAAAGAAATTTGGGATTATCTGAACGAAGAATATACAGGAGATGAAAGAATACGAGGCATAAAGGTGTTGAATCTAATAAGGGAATTCAAATTGCAAAAGATGAAGGAATCTGTGACCGTCAAAAAGTACTCAGACCATCTTCTTGACATTGTTAACAAGGTAAGATTGCTTGGCACAAAATTTAAAGATTCTAGAATTGTTGAAATTTTTTTTGTTACAGTGCCAATAACTACCTTGGAAAACACAAAAGACCTGTCCAACATTACCTTGGCAGAATTGTTAAATACGTTGCAGGCGCAAGAGCAAAGGAGGCTTATGAGGCAGGATGGTGTGGTTGAAGGGGCTTTGACAGCCAACCACAAGACTCAAAGTAAGGGTAATAAGTCAAGAAAAAATTACACACCTTGCCAGCACTGAGGCAAAATAGGTCATCCTCTATTTAAATGTTGGAAGAGACCAAATGCAAAATGCAAGATTTGTAATCAACTTGGCCATGAAGCTGTGATTTGTAAAAACAAATCTCCAAAATATGAAGTAGAAGCCCAAGTCACCAAAGAAGAAGAAGAAGAAGATCACTTATTTGTGGCAACATCTTCAACCAAGAAATCTGATTTTTGGATGATTGATAGTGGTTGTACAAACCACATGACACATGACAAAACTCTTTTTAAAGAGTTTTTGCCTTTGAAAAATAAGAAAATTAGAATTGGGAATGGTGACTATATTCCTGCAGAAGGAAAAAGGAATTTTGCAATCAAAAATGTTTCAGGTACAAAAATAATTTCAAATGTCCTTCATGTACCCGATATTGACAAAAGCTTGTTAAGTGTTGGCCAGCTAATGGAAGAAGGATTTAAATTACAATTTGGAGACAAATATTGTCGAATCTTTGATTCCACTAATCTTGAGATTTTACAAATTTATATGAGAGACAAAAGTTTCTTATTTAATCCAGAAGATGCACACAAGCCATACAAGAATAAAGACGAATTAGCAGATTTATTCAAGAGGTCAAATTCAGCCGAAGTCGAGACAATTTCTGATCCAAGGAGGAGTGTTGAAAATAGGTCTCAGAAATAAAGTAGGAATAGATATTTTTAGTAGTTTTTAATTATTAGAGTCCTATGTGACTTAGGAATTAGTTATCCCTTTATTATTTGAATAGAAATTAGTTATCCAATTTAGATTGGAGTGTAGTTAGAAATTTAGCTATAAATACATTTTTTGAGTTATTAATAAAATAATTCCCTTTGACAATACTATTGTCGTATTTTATTTTTCTCCAACTCTTTCTATGTTATTTCTCCAATTTCAAAGCAAAAAAACAACAAAGGCTTAAGCCATGATTACAAAACTTCATGTATTCTGCAGTGCGTACGAGTCCTTTTCATGGACAAACCAAGGCATATAACAAAGGAAAGTTATTAAATTAGCTCCAGGGCCTGCCTCCTGTTAATTTTCCACCTTCTGTTTGAGTATTGTATCATAGTCGATTTTTGGTACAGTTGCTGGTGTGAGAGACGAGTCTAAAAATGCATTCTTCACTCTTTGGGGTCTCCCAACACTAGTGCTAAATGACCCGTCTTTCCCAACATAATTGGTGTATGTCTGTTGCGGAAAGGTTGTGGGTTAACTAGAACACAATCACATACAAAACAAAAAGAAAAGAAAAATAAAACCGGGTGTTTTCCAACTAGCAAGGACAAGAAAAATACTCAGAATGGTATGAGTCAATACCTGAGAAAAGATCATATGATCCTCTTTGTTGCCTGTGAGAGCCAACTTAGAAAGGTTATATAAGAGGGAAACAAAACATAAAGGATAAATTGAATGCCCTTTCCAATACAGTTCACGATGCAGAGGCTAGTACACTCCCCCATTCCTCAGCCTGCCTGTGAGCCCCCAGTTGATTTTAGAAAAATAATACGCCCGTACCCTGAGTCCACCCTAGCAACCGTGGGCTATAGCACACCATTTGGGCAAAAAATGGCCAGTTTGCACCGTTTAAGCACCCAAATAACCGTGCCGATCCCAAAGGTCCACACTCTCCACTCCTCATCCTGCTAGGCGCCCAGTCTATATTCGATAGAAAACATGATCGAGCCACGGCATACTTGGATTCGGGGCTTAGCTACCGAGTTAAGGGCGAATTCCAAATAGCCCGTGGGATTGTAGAAATGTATGGTGTACCATCTATCTAAGATAAAGAGTGGGTCATGTTTTCAAAGAAGTGCCTTGGGGTTCACTAAAGTATGCCCATGTATTTTACTTACGCATTATGATTATTGACTTCTCAATATGTGATTATCTATTTTGCATAACAACATGTTATTTTGAGTTGTTTCACATACCAGTACAATTGCATTGAGGCCACACCATTTGGGAGGTTACAACAATCATGCTTATGGAAGGTCAGGTGGATATAGAGGTCAAGGATATCAGTATAGAGGCCAACCTAATACTCAACATTCAACAAACAACATTACTGGTAATAATTTCTATGGAGATATAAGGCAAGTTGCTTTAACTAGTTATAAAGGAAACAAAGAGATTCACAGTTCTATTTTGCCCAAGAGACAAGCTTTCACAATAGAGCATATGAACAAATTATGGAAATGTTAATCAAGGATACACAAGAAGTGAAACAATTAAACATGTCAGGTAATGTTATTTGTTCACCATTTCTTCATATGTCTCAAGAATGGATAGTAGATTCTAGTGCAACACATCATGTAGCAGCAAATAAAGAAGTTCTATCAAAATGCAATAAAGTAGGCAACTCAGAAAAGGATAAGGTGAATCTTCCTACTAGTTCTAAGGTTGATATATCACATACTAAAGAAACATATGTTTTTAAAGATGGAATTGTGAAGGATGTACAACTTTTACCTAATTTTAAGCTTAATCTGCTGTCAGTATCCAAGTTGACTCAACAACGTTCTTGTTTTGTTTCCTTCTACCCTGATTTCTGTGTGTTTCAGGAACTTCACAATGGAAGGGTCAAGGGGATTGGTAAGGAAACTGGTGGTTTGTACTTGTTTTAAGGAACCTCTGAAGTGCCTAGAACACAAAGAATATAGTCTCATAACAAGTTGGTGGCAGAAGTAAATATGTAGGACTACTATCTCTGGCATAAAAGGCTGGGTCACCCCTCATCTCAAACATTAAAATTGCTGAATCTATTGAAGCATATTAAGGATGTATAAGTCTAAGTAGTTTCCATATCCATCCTTTTTCCAAGCAGACTAGATCAAATTTTCCTCTAAGTAACACTAAAGCTGCTAAGTGTTTTGATATTGTACATATGGATCTTTGGGGACCCTATAAAACACCAACTTTTGATTAGACAATTGTTGATGATCATAGCAGATATACTTGGTTTGGTGTATGATTCAAACTTTTATGTGTATGATTCAAACTTAGTTTGGTGCTCATATTAAAGCTATAAGATTTGATAATTGGACAGAGTTCTTTAATTATCAATGCAGTTTGTTAGATCCTTAGGAATTATACATCAAAGTAGTTGTCCTCACACACCTCAACAAAATGATGTAGTTGAGAGGAAACACAGATAAATTTTGAACATAACTAAAGCTATCAAGTTTCAATCACAGATGCCTATCAGGTTTTAGGATTTAAATGTTAAGGATACAGTTTATCTTATGAATAGATTGCCTTCTTCAGCCATAGAGGGTAAAAGTCCTTATGAAATGCTATTTTCTAAACCACCATCTTTGTCACACCTGAGAGTTGTTGGCTGTTTGTGTTATGCATCAGTGCTACCAAGGGGTAATAAGTTTTCAGAAGGAGGTAAACCTGCAGCTTTAATGGGCTACTCCACTACTCAGAAAGGATATTTGCTAATGGATATAACCACTAACAAATTATTTGTGACAAGGGATGTTGTATTCCAGGAACATGTGTTTCTTTTTGCAGATAAAACTACTAACAAGAACACTGCAGATTCTCTTAAACAACAAACAAATATAGCTGATCATATATATGTAGATTCTCACACAGATGATAGTCCCTAAGGTTCTAATTTACCAGCTATGGATCCTGCAGCATCTGATACAAAAGTGTTAGATATCTCAGTTAATGATTCAACTGAGTTGTTTCATGCTTAACCAAATGATACTAAATTGCCACATATGTGTGATATCCCAAGTAAAAAACCTAGTGTATCCAAACAACCTTCCTGGATGAAGGATTATGCAACACCAGGCAAAGAAAAAAGGACAAGATATCCACTAGCTAATTATCTATCTTATCAGAAGGTCACTCCTAGTTATCAGTGCTATTTGTCCAACCTTTCTACATTGGTGGAGCCTCAGTGTTTTAGTCAGATATCTAAATAGGAGAGATAGGTTGAGGCTATGAAGTTGAAGATCAAAGAACTTGAAGATAATAAAACTTCAAACGTTTTTGATTTGCCTCAAGAAAAAATGTCATTGAATCAAAATAGGTATACAAGATTATATACAAAGACAATGGATATGTTTAGAGGTCCAAGGAAAGGTTGGTTGCCAAATTATACAGTTAGCAAGAAGGTTTAGATTACCATGATACTTTTCCCCTGGTTAGGTTACAGTAAGATGTGTCATTGCCTTGGCAGTTTTAACAGGTTGGTGTATGTATCAAATGGATGTATAATGCTTTTTTGCAAGGAGACTTAGATGAAGAGGTATATACAGAGATGTCAGATGGTTTCAAGAAGTAAGAACCAAATAAAGTTTTTAGGCTTATCAAGTCATTATATGAACTTAAAAAAGCCTCAAGACAGTGGAACATCAAGCTTACTTTAGCATTGATCAGTGCAGGATTCAGTCGAAGCACTTATGATTACTCTCTTGTCACCTTAAAAAGGAAGGAGGGAATGGTTGTGGTGTTGGTATATGTGGATGATCTGCTCATCATTGGAGATAGTGCAGTCATGATATGTGAAGTTAAAGAAACATTGCACCAATAGTTCAAGCTCAAGGACTTAGGAGAGATTAAATACTTTCTTGGCATTGAAGTATTAAGATCAGAAAAAGGATTATATTGAACCAAAGAAAGTATATCTTAGAGATCATATCTGAAACGGTGCTTACTGGTGTAAAACCATCTCCTACACCACTAGAGTCAAATGCTAAGCTAACCTCAATTGAGTTTGACAAAGCTACTGGTGTAATTGGTGATATTATTCTTCATGATGCTACATCTTATCAAAGGCTTATAGGTAAAATTATGTATGCTACTTTTACCAGGCCTGACATCTGCTATGTTGTACAGAAAGTCAGTTTATGCAGCAACTAAAGAAGTCTCATTTGGAAGCTGCAAATAGGTGATCAGGTACTTGAAAGGCCCTATAGGTCAAGGCATTAAGTTGAAGAGTCAGCCTACTGCAATGTTGATTTGCTCATGTGATTCAGACTTCTGCATGTCCTAATACATGGAAATCAATAACAGTATATATAATTCACTTTGGAGGATCCTTGGTATCATGGAGATCCAAGAAGCAACATACAGTATCCAAGAGTTCAGTTGAGGCAGAGTATAGGAGTATGGCTTCAACATTAGCAGAGGTTACCTGGTTGGAAGGTCTGTTTAGTGAGTTGAATGTCCCTATCATCAAGCCTATTACCATTCTCAGTGACAATAAATCTGCTATTCAATTAGCATCTACTCCCATCTTTCGTGAAAGGAAAAAGCATATAGAGATCGATTGTCATTTTATAAGGGACAAAATCAAGGCAGGATTGGTGAAGGCTATGTATGTTCCAACTCAACACCAAGTGGCTGACATATTTACCAAAGGTTTAAGTTATGATCAACATCATCACTTGTTAGGCAAGCTTAGGGTGCTTAACATTTTGTACCCTTCAGCGTGAGGGGGAGTGCTAAAATATATTAGTTTTGAGAGTTAACTATGTAGCTGTCAGATTTAGCTTTAGTTACTGTTTGTTACTGTTTCATTGATCCGGTGACTGTTACATTGCAATGTAACTAATTATAGTGGATGGTGCGATTAGTGAGTTAGTTTGTTAGAATCTTCTAGATGCTTCTATTCTAGATGCTTCTAGAATGACTGGTCATAGTCTATAAATATCCAATTGGATATTCATTGGAACTTTTTCTCCTTTTTCACATAATGAAATCAATACAACTTGTTCTCTCTTCAATGTTGTCTGTTCCCTAGCCTATTCCAGATCAACTCCTTAGCTGATCATAGCGATTTTAACATGATTCTGTTGCATTAAATCTAAGAAGAGTATATTTCTGTCCACCTCATATCCACAGGGAAGAGTTCAAGGGTAGCCTGATGATCAAATAAATCTAGATTCAACTTCTTGCATTTTGAGCATGTTCTTGGAATCTGTTGTCCAAATCACTTGTTCGTTGCAAACTTTTGCTTAATTGTTGGATTCCTATAAAGATGGATTTCTCTTTTTCATTTTAGCACTTGATTTGTGCATGATTCTGTTGCAATAAATCTGCTCGTATAGACTTTACATGGTGCATCCTTTTGACAGAACGTCTCAAAAAATACTAGTAATAATGTTACATTCAAATTTAGAGTCCTACAGAGCCTTCAAACTGTAAATACAAATTGGAAAGAACATATCAAGACTAGAATGATGAGAAATAGGGAAGAGTCTGAGGGTAGCCTGATGATCATCAAATAAATCTAAGATGAGTATATTTTCTTTTATGTTTGTCTCGACGAAGATTAAACACCTATTTACTCGAGCAGGAGACATTATGTGGAAAATAAAACAAAATAATCTTCCCGAATCACTTGTGCACAACAGACGTTGAACCCGTGAGATATAGCAGAGACACTAACAATTTGCACCAAATTCATTTGGTCAATAAATCATGTGGTCAGCTGCACATTCGTTTCACACAGATTCATTATCGATCAGTAGCAAAATTTCGAATCTTCCCACCATATTGTGGTAAAAAAAAAACTCATATTACTCATTATATCTTAAGGGGCGTGGAAAGTCTAAAGTGGATAAATAAAAATTAATGGAGGGAGTAATCTCTATTTCGCAGAGCAAGACTTTAGAGAACTTTGTCTCGGGGCATAACTTGTGCCACTGAACTCATGACTAGCAAATTCTTTTGCCTTGCGGTTTTTCTTTCTTTTTTTTTTTCGTTTTGCACTGTCAAGGACATGTTCGGCCATTTCTTTTAACTGAAAGTGCTAAGGGAAAAAAATTAAATATAACCCAAAAATAATTCATGCGCAAAAGACCCTTTGGAGGTGGGTTATGTTGGGTTGAGCAAAAATCAGTCAATATGAAAATATATTGTGCTCCATCCTTAAAATTTTGGGCAAATTGGATGGGTCATCAACGTTGGAAAATGTTTAGCCATTTGAAAGTATCTACTACCAAGAAATTGTACACCATATCATGTGCACTAACTGTACATATGATTGTAAAATTATTGGAGGACTCCTTTTCAAGTCAAGCGCTAACTATATTTCTTTCATGGTCTGCCACTTAATTTTTTTTTTTCCGAGTCAAGCACCAACCATATGTCATTCTTACATTTAATGACATAGGTAGATTCCAGATTAAATTTTATGAATTTAACTTTTAAAGTTTTTAGTATTGGGCCTATTGTATTTCTAAACTATGAGTTAGAACTTACTTTTGGTGCAAATTTAATAAATTTCTATACATAAATTTGTCTCTACATTAAAAATACTGGATTTAGATAAATTTGATATCTCTATGATGCATCCACCACTAACAATGGAAATCAGTTTTGTTTGTCATGGCAGAGAATTTTAATAAAAAATGCTCACAATTGACTTTTGCAAAAGTTGTGATTATTACCTAATTCACCGCATTCCATGCCCCACAGTTTTCAGAGCGGTCTGGCAGGCGTATAAGGACCATTAAAGAAGTGCCTCAAAGAGTTGTAGCCATTACTTCAATTCCTTTTATAAAATTATGAACTCCACAGAACTTTATCAATTTCAATGCAACTGATTATTTTGGAGCTGACATAACAAACTACGCAAGCTGGAAAAGTTAGCAATGCAACTCACACCTCTTCCTTGCCTTCCTTGTAATGTTCCTGGCCACTGAAGGATGCCACCTTTTTTCTTCACAAGTAATTTGGTTATCAAGATATTTAAAAGCGAAGACTATTTACAAAGAATTAAGCACACAAAAAATAAAGCAAGTTTTGGTTGACTTGCCAAGTCTTTGGCAAAATGGAGGACTTTTTGCCACCATATTTATAATTCTGATTGAGATGTGAAAGACTTGGTTTATTTGGTGGCATTAGTATTGATATAACCTAAAGGGTGACCTCATTGATATTTAAAGTCTCAAAACTGCATGTTATAGAGCATACCTACTAATTTTGTCAATAATGGAGAAAGCCTTCACATTTTTTCTCTTAACACTCTTGTTGCTTATGGCTAGTTCAGTCATGACCAAAACCAACATTACTACAGATCAATTAGCTCTTCTATCCTTAAAATCCCAAATTATTGAGGACCCCTTTCATTTATTGGTTGAAAGTTGGTCTCCTGTTAGGTCCGTTTGCCAGTGGCTTGGCGTCACTTGTGGTTCTCGTCACCAACGAGTGAAGTCCTTGAATCTTTCAAACATGGCTCTTACAGGCAGGATTCCCCGGGAATTCGGAAACCTCTCATTTCTTGTTTCTCTTGACTTGGGAAGCAACAATTTCCATGGAAATTTTCCTCAAGAAATCACACACTTGAGTCGGCTTAAGTTTCTTGATTTAAGTTTCAGCAACTTCAGAAGCGAGGTTCCTTCTTGGTTTGGGTTTTTACACCGGCTTCAAGTTCTTAAAATTAGAAATAATAGTTTCATTGGTTCCATCCCTTCTTCATTTTATAATATATCTGCACTTGAGTCTTTGAATCTGAATTTCAATTCCATAGAGGGTCAAATCCCAGAAGTGATTGGAAGTCTTATAAACCTAAGAGAATTAAAATTGAGGGGTAACAAGCTCATAGGTTCTATTCCTCTGTCACTCTCGAACACCTAAAGGTTGGAGACATTAGATTTATCTTATAATTCACTCCAAGGATACATTCCGGAAGGGATCGGCAATCTTCACAACACGAACTTGTTGGGCATACAATATAATCAGCTTACAGGTTCTATACCATTCACAATTTTCAATATCTCAAGAATCGAAGTCATTGCATTTACAGGCAATAGATTATCAGGAAATCTTCCCAATGGTTTTTGCTATGGTTTTCCAATACTCAAAGGGCTTTATTTATCTACAAACAAGCTTTGCGGTCATATGCCTACAAGCTTATCAAGTTGTTCTCAACTTCAAATTCTGTCTTTATCGGAAAATGAGTTTGATGGACCAATACATAGTGAAATTGGAAGATTGAGTAACTTGCAGTTATTGTATCTTGGATTTAACCATTTCATTGGTATGCTTTATCTTATGAATACAAGTCTTATTGTATCTAATTACTTCAGAAATTTATTTTATTACATATTAACTGGAGGGATAATTCCACAAGAAATCAGAAATCTTGTTAATTTGGTGGAGTTAGTCACGGACAAAAACCACATTATCGGCTCTGTCGCAATCTCCATATTCAATATCTCGTTGCTGCAAATGTTGTCATTGTCGACGAACAATCTTAGTGGATTTTTCCACAGGAAATCGGCAACTTAACCAAGATGCAATTTTTATATCTTGACGAAAATAGGTTTACTGGTATGTATTAGAAGTGGTAGCAAAAAATACAACTTATACTAGATTGAACAAAATATCTAAACTCACTATTGTTCCTTGTTTCTTCATGTGTTGACAGGTGAAATACCCAAAGATATAAGCAATCTCGTTGAGTTTGAGGTACTTAATCTTGGGTATAATAGTTTTAGTGGTAGAATTAATATGGAGACCTTCAACATATCAGGGCTGAGAAAGATTGCACTTACAAACAATAATCTATCAGGAATCCACCCACCCAACATTGATGGTCTTTATCTGAGGAACTTAACCAATCTTGTTGGGGCAACAAACTCAGTGGATTGATTCCCAATTCTCTTGGATACTTGGCTCATCTACAGTTCTTAAGTTTGGGTGTAAACAATTTAACCAGCGACTCATCTTTAAGCCTCCTGGCTTCCTTAACCAACTGCAGAAATTTAACAATTCTTTCTCTTTCTCGGAACCCTCTAAATGGCATGCTTCCAGTATCGGTAGGGAATCTTTCAACGTCTCTTGGAAAGTTTTACGCCGACAGGTGCAAAATCAAAGGGCGAATTCCATATGAAGTTGGGACCTTAAGCAACTTAATAGACTTCGACCTTAATGAAAATAACTAGGTTGGATCAATTCCCACATCAATTGGCAACTTGAGAATCCTGCAGGGCTTGTTCCTGAGCGGTAACAAACTTGCAGGAACTATCAGATATAATCTATGTTAATTGCAGCGCTTGGGTGTCATAGAGTTGATAAATAATCTACTTTCAGGATCTCTTCCTAATTGTTAGGGAACATTACTTTCATTAGGGAGTTATATCTGGGTTCCAATAAATTCAGTTCCAATATACCAACAAGTCTGGGGAATCTTAAAGATCTACTGGACATTGACTTATTGTCAAACAAGATGGTTGGTACTTTACCTCCAGAAATTGGAAATCTAAAGGCTTTGGTACAACTAGATCTATCAATGAATGGATTCTCAAATGAAATCCCTAGAGAAATTGGGGGATCGCAAAACTTGGAGTACCTCATCTTGAGACACAACATGTTGCATGGAGATATACCTGACTCAATGAGCAACATCATAGGTTTGAAATTCCTAGACCTTCCTCATAACAATATATCTGGAATCATTCCTAATTCATTGGAGAAACTTCAAAACTTGGAAGTATTTCAATGTTTCTGTCAACAAATTGTATGGGGAAATACCCTCGGGGGGTCCTTTTAAGAACCTTTTGAGTCAGTTTTTCATCTACAATGAAGAATTATGCGGTTCTTCAAGATTTAGTGTCCCACCATGCCCCACTTCATCAAAGCACAGATCAAATAGGAAAAAATTGCTTGATATATTTCTTTTGCTAGGACTTGCACTTCTATTTGTTCCCATCTCTTTTTTGTTCGTATGGATAAGGTATAGGTGAGGCAAAAGAGATCCTCAACAAGATGATTCAATGTCTACCATAACATGATAAAGAATTTCATACTATGAATTGCTCCAAGCAACTGATGAGCTTAGCAAGAGTAATCTGATTGGTTCAGGAAGTTTTGGCACTGTTTGCAAAGGCGCTCTCAGAAGTGGAGCTGTCATTGCAGTTAAAGTGTTCAGTCTACAACTTGATGCAGGATTCAAGAGTTTTGATACAAAATGTGAAGTTTTGCGGAACCTTCGCCATAGGAATCTCGTAAAAGTCATTACTAGTTGTTCCAATCTTGATTTTAAGGCTTTAGTGCTCGAATATATGCCTAATGAGAGTCTTGAGAAGTATTTGTATTCGCATAACTACTTCTTAGACATCATCTAGAGACTAATCATAATGATAGATGTGGCTTGTGCATTGTAATATCTCCACCATGGGTGCTCATTGCCAGCGATTCACTGTGATCTGAAACCTAGTAACATCTTGCTGGATGAGGATATGGTTGCCCACCTAAGCGACTTTGGTATCTCAAAACTTATCGGTGAAGATGAGAGTGATTTATACACAAAAACCTTAGCAACATTGGGATATATTGCACCGGGTACGTCTCTTTTTTTTGCTAATTATTTACATTGATTTTTCCTCCTCTTTTTCCACACCAAGGAAATATTAAATCTTTAAGTTAATTGTTTGACTGTAAAATATGGACTGGATGGATTGGTGTAAACAAAATGTGATATCTATAGTTACGGGATCATGTTGTTGGAAACGTTTACCAAGAGAAAACCTAATGATTTTGAGGGAGATGTTAGCTTGAAGCAATGGGTGAGTTACTTCCAGAGGCAGTAATGTACGTCATAGATGCCAACTTGCTAACATCGACTGGTAATCGCTTACGGAAGGAGCTAGATGTTTTGGTATAAATCATGAAAGTGGCATTAGATTTTTGTACTGGATCTCCGGCGAGAAGGACTAACATGAAAGATGTTGTAGGAATGCTACAGAAGACCAAGATTCAACTTCTTGAACGTGGATCATGTAGTTCCAAATGACTTGTTTGTTGCAAATTTTTGCTAAATTGTTGGTCCTAATTTTTGTTTTTTATTTTTTATTTTTTTGGTTTTATCACTTGATTTGTGCATGATTCTATGTAACACCCCGTAAAAATCCTTCATGTGTTATATCGTAGTAGCATATTTATTGAGTTAAAAGCTTGAAAATTTTCTTAGTGTAAAAAGGACTTAGAATGATTTTTATCTTCCAATCTTTGGGGGTTTTATTTTTGACCTTCCTGACCTCCGTTTCTTGAATTTTTTGTTGGTACGCTATGGGGAAAGTTAAGAGTACATCACGGTTGAGTTTCGGAATTTTTAGACGAGCTAAAGGGCATGTATGGGTTGACAAAATAGTGAGCCGGGGTGATTAGCCTGCAACGCCCTGCTGATCGCCTCACCTGGGAAGGGACGAGGCGATAAGCAAGGCGGTGCCCTGGCTATCGTGGTGTTCAACCCAGGGCGGCGCCTTGGAGATTGCCCTGGGCTATTTTCCAGTTTTCTCTGAGATTTTAATGGTATTTTTGGTATTTTCAATTCCATAATCATCTTAAACACGGGATATAATCCCAAATACACTAAAATACATTCACAATCATCTAAATTACTCAAGAACACTCTCAAGGGTTTCAAACAAAAATTCCAAATAACTCAAGATTTAACCGGGGGTTTTCAAGATTGATTGAAGATTTGGAATCCCCAAATCGTAGGCTTCAAGAATCATCCACTAATTTTCTATATTCAAGTACGCAGGGTTATCCTAAAATCTCATGGGCATAGAAATCATGATTTTAAGAAAAGGGTTTCAAATTTATGAATACATTCGTGTTTTAGAAGCCTTGATGATATTGTTTTGGTCTTTAGGCCTTCCCCCAAATTGATTTGAAATTATATATATGTAAGCATGTGTTTTTAGATTAATGATTGAATTGAGAGAATGACTCATGAAAAATCCTTCTCTTGTTATGATTTTTCTTTACTTATCATATGCGACGGATTGTTTTGAATGCATCTTGAAAAGTATGATATGAAATGCCTTGAAAAATGTTATGATTGGATTATGGTTTTAACTTTCAAAGAGAGGGTTGTTTATGTTGATGAATGTTGAACATAATCATATAATGAAAAGAATTGCATGGTTTGTTAAAGATTACATGACCACCACTTGTTTATTGAAAAGATGTGAATTTTTGCATAGTTTTGACTTATGTTTTCGGAACATGAAATCTCTCATGCCAATTGCATGCTTTGGTGGGATGAACTATGTTTTAATGAAAGATCATGCTTAATACTATATGTCTTAGAAAACATGACTTGCAAGTCTTGGTATGTTGATACCAACTAAAACAATGCCATAACAGACACAGACTAGTTAGAAATTAGACTTTTATCAGACTTCCATGATTTAGAATTCAGAATGATGCATGTTTAGAAAAGGATAAAATTTAGCATAAAGAGACGTTAGGTGGTTCCCTTTCCGACAACTCATTACCCAAAACTGTGATTTGCCGATCCAGGAATATTATATTACGCTGGCCAAGTGCCCTATGGCGTATCAGACACTCCAACCCTTGCGGTACACTTAGGTTGGGGGCTTCCCCGCCAAGTTAATGGTAGATTCCATATAGACCGTACAATATCAGACTTGTAGGGGAGTGCCACCTAACTCAGAAGTGATACAAAGATCAGAAACTGCATTGACAAGAAATTTTATGATTATTAAAAATGCCCATGTATTTTGAATTTATATCATATATGATGCTTTATGACTAGCTCTTAACTATTTTATTTATATAAAAAGCTTTATTTTTGATTTGCTCTGCATACCAATAAAAATGTATTGACTCCCTACCTTCCAATCTCTGAGGCATAATCTAGGGTCCTGATAAGCAGTAGATTTCTTCAGACAGAAGTGCAGAGTTTAGTTGGTAAGCCTTCTATATTTTAGAGGGCCTATTTATTTTCAGACATTCATCATTAGACAGTGTTTGGGTCTACTGGGCCTTGTCCCAGTTTTCAGACAGTTGTTATTAGTCATGTAATAGAGATTTCACAGACAATTTTCTAATGTTATTAGATGGTTTTGGATTTCATTTTCCATTGTTGAATTTATATCAGACTTATGACCATAATTCTGTTTCGTTATATTTTTCTGCATTTCCTTATTTATGTATGAATGGTGTATATGATTACAAGTTAGAAGGGCTCTTGGGCCTTTATGTTTCAGGATGCCCATTACAACCATGGCCTCGGTTCGGGTCGTGACAAACTTGGTATTAGAGCACGGTTCATGGTCCCATGGTGTCTACGAAATAGCATTGGATAGATTCTTATTTATGGGTGTGTAGCATGCCACACTTATAAGCAAGAGGCCACTAGGAGTTTAGGAATGTTTCCCCTCTTTGTGATTTAGTTCATGATTTGGAGTCTAATTTGTCCTCTAATCCGTCATTTCTTACATTTCAGAAAATAGCCATGCCTCTCCATCGCACTAATGCTAATGCATAGGCCGATGAGGTTTGTCCCACTCATAGGATAAGGACACGAAATAGAGCTCAGACTCCAGAGATTGATGTTACTCCGGGAGTCCCATCTACTCAGACTAGCCTACCCAGGATACCCAAAGCTCCTCGAACGGGGACTAACCCCACTCAACCTCGCGCAAGAGAGGTGTCTAATGCAGAATTCAGATAGTCCATTCATATGCTTACACAGTTGGTAGCTTCACAGACTCAGCAGTCGGAAGATGTTGGGTCTGCATCTGTTACATCTGAGGCTACTTGGGTGGGTCAGTTTATGAGAATGAACCCGCCCAAATTTTTTGGCACCAAGGTAGAAGAGGATCCATAGGAGTTTGTGGACAAAATGGAGAAGATTTTCAGGGTGATGCATGTAGACCAGGTGGAAGGGTTTGAATTAGCAACATACTAGCTTTGAATTAGCAACATACCAGCTTAAGGATGTAGTGAACTAATGGTCTAACAAGTGGGATGATGCGAAGGGTGAGAGTGTTGAGTCCACAGTTTGGGGAGAGTTCGTGGAAGCCTTCCTAGATTGGTTCTTTCCTCTTGAACTGAGGGAGGCTAAAGCTGAGGAGTTTATGAACCTTAAGAAAGGAAAGATGAGTGTCAAGGAATACACTCTGAGGTTTAACCAACTATTCCGTTATGCTTAAGAGATGGTTGGTAATATGATAAACCTGAATGAGGAAGTTTGCATTCGGCCTTTCGGATGATCTAGTGCTTGAATGCCAGGGGGCGATGCTGAATAGGGATATGGAATTTGCTAGACTGTCAGGCCATATGCAGCAGGTAGAGGAGAAGAATCTAAGGAAAAGGTCAGATAGACAAAGAGAGACAGAACCGCGGATCAGAACCACAGTCAGCCATAGGGTGGTAATTGGGGAAATAGATGGCAAAAGAAGAAGAATTAGGGTAATGCTCAGTCTGCAGTTAGCTCCCCAGCACCCAGACCTATAGTAGAACAATGACGTTAGAGTTTCCAACAAAGCATGGATCTAGAGAACAAGATACCTAGTCACAGGGCAGCATAACTATGCAGTATTATATATTTCTGCGGTGTGAGACCTGCGGTAAGCATCATCCAGGGAGGTGTCAGCTAGGTTCACGGGTATGCTATTCATGTTGTCAGTTGGGTCACTTCTAGAGAGATTGTCCTTCGGCTAGAAGGAATGTTGGTGGTGCTAAATCTCAGGAAAACTCTTCCGTACCACCACCGCCTCAAAAGGGCACTACCTCAGTTACTGGGAGTGGTCACAATCGGCTGTATGCTTTGTCCAACCTCCAGGAGACGGAAGCCTTGCCAGACGTAGTCACCGGTACGCTACAAATCTTTTCCCGTGATGTTAACGTGTTACTTGATCCCGGGTCTACCTTTCTTATGTGACTCATTATGTGGCTATCGGTTTTGGGTTTAATCCCAATGTAATTCCAGAACCTTTCTTTATTTCCACTCTGGTGGGTAATTCTGTTGTGGCTAGGAGTGTGTATAGAAATTGTGTAGTGACTGTTTGTGATCGGGATACCGTGGTAGACCTCATAGACCCAGACATGATTGATTTTAATGCTATCTTAGGGATGGACTGGCTTCTATTCGTTCTATGCCACATTAAACTGTAGAACCCAAAGAGTCACTTTTTATTTTCCAAATGAATCGGTGATAGAATGGGAGGGGCATTCTTTAGAAACTAGAAGGAACTTTATATCTTACCTCAGAGCCTGTAAACTCCTTTCCAAAGGTTGTTTTTACCAACTTATTCGGGTTAAATATTCTACTATCAAAAGTCTTTCTCTCTAGTCAGTCCTCATGGAAAATGATTTTTTAGAAGTCTTTCAAGATGATCTCCAAGGAATACTATCTGATAGGGAGATAGATTTTGGTAGTGATTTATTGCTAGATACCCGTCCTATCTCTATTCCGCCATATAGAATGGCTCTTTCAGAACTGAAAAAATTGAAAGAACAACTTGCAGACCTTCTAGACAAAGGCTTTATCCGCCCTAGTGTTTGTCCCTGGGGTGCACCTATACTTTCGTTCGAAAGAAAGATAGTTCCCTGAGTATGTGCATATATTACCACCAGCTGAACAAAGTCACTGTGAAAATAAATATCCTCTTCCTAGGATTGATGATCTCTTTGACCAAATTCAGGGTGCTAAATATTTTTCAAAGATAGACCTTCGTTTGAGATACCATTAGTTGAAAGTTAGAGAGTCATACATTCCCAAAACAGAGTTTCAAACCAGATACGGTCATTACAAATTCTTATTCATGTCCTTCGGGTTGACTAACGCCCCTACAACTTTTATGGATCTAATGAATAGGGTCTCCCATCAATTTTTGGATTTGTTTGTCAGAGTTTTTATTCATGATATTTTGATTTATTCTAAGAGTGAGGAAGATCATGCCAGTCACCTTCAAATCATCCTTCAGACCCTCAGAGATCTTAAGTTGTATGTGAAATTTTCCAAGTGCGAATTTTGGCTTAATGCTATTTCTTTCTTGGGGCATATCCAGTATAGTGATGAGATTAAGGTTGATCCCCAAAACATTGAGGCAGTGAGAAAGTGGCTCAGACCCACGAATCCAATCGATATTTGGAGCTTCTTGGGTTTGGCAGGGTATTACAGAAGGTTTGTAAAGAGTTTTTCTTCCATAACTACACCATTTACAAAGTTGACTTAGAAAAAGGGTGAAGTTTGTATGGACTGACTCTTATGAGAATACTTTTAAGAAGTTGAAAGACAAGTTGACAACTGCTCCTTTTTTGACTCTTTCAAAAGGAATAGAAGGTTTTATTGTGTACTGTGATGCGTTTCGAGTGGGACTTGGGTGTGTACTTATGCATCATGGTAAGGTGGTGGCTTATGCATCTAGGTAGTTGAAGGTGCATGAGCGAAATTATCCCACCCAAGACTTGGAGTTAGCGGCTGTGGTGTTTGTGTTTAAAAGATGGCGGCATTATCTGTACGGGGTACATATTGATATATTTACAGACCACAAGAGTTTACAATATGTTTTCTCGTAGAAAGAATTGAACCTCAAGTGGAGGCGATGGTTGGAGTTTTTGAAGGATTATGACATGAGCTTGCACTATCATCCAGAGAAGGCGAATATGGCAGTCGATGCTCTCAGCAGGTTATCTATGGTCAGTCTTTCTCATGTTAAGAAAGGGAAGAGGGATATGGTGATATATATTCACCGACTTGCAAATCTGGGAGTGCGACTGTTGGTTTCTGAAGATGGGGGAGTGATCATTCATGAGATAACTAGATCTTTCCTTTGTGCTGAAGTTAAAGAGAAACAGGTTGAGGATCTCATCTTGATGTAGATAAATAAAGATGTGGGACAACAGAAGGTAATGTCTTTGGAAATTGATGGTGATGGAATTTTGAGAAATCAGGGTAGATTATGTGTGCTAGATATAGATGAGTTGTGAAAAAGAATCCTTGATGAAGCTCACACTTTGAGCTATGTTGTTCACCTAGGCTTCACCATGATTTATCACGATCTAAAAACTATTTATTGGTGGAATAATATGAAGCGTGATGTGGCTAACTATGTTGCAAACTGTATGAACTATCAATAAGTTAAGGTGGAACATATGAGGCCAGGTGGTACTTCCCAAGAGATAGATTTACCTTTGTGGAAATGGGAAATGATAAATATGGACTTTATTACGGGACTTCCAAGGTCCCGAAACCAATACGATTCTATTTGGGTAATTATAGATCGGCTGACCAAGTCAGCTCATTTTCTGCCTGTTAGAACTAACTTTTCGGGAGATGATTATGCCAAGCTCTACATTGAAGAGATAGTTCGCTTGCATGGGACACTTATATCCATCATATCTGATCGGGATATGCAATTTTCTTCACAATTTTGGAGGTATTTTTAGAGGGGTTTAGGTACCCAAGTGAACCTAAGTGCTGTGTTCCATCCTCAGAATGATGGGCAAGCTGGATGCACCATTTAGACCCCTTAAGGATGTGTTGAGGTCTTGCATAATTGACTTCAAAGGTAGTTGGGTTGATCACTTTCCATTGATAGAGTTTGCTTATAATAACAGCTACCATGCCAGTATTGAGATAGCTCTGTTTGAAGAATTTTGTGGGAGAATATATAGGTCACCAATAGGGTAGTATGAAGTAGGCAAGACGTGGTTTTTTGGGCCTAATCATATTCTTTAGGCGATGGAGGATGTGAAAATCATTAGAGAACAACTTAAGATATCTCATAGTCATCAGAATTTGAGAAGGATTGGTGCAGTTGTGTATGAGTTAGAGTTGCCTAAAGATATGGGTTCTGTTCATTCGGTATTTCACATATCCATGTTGAAGAAATGTATTGGAGACCATTCTTTAGTGTTGCCTGTAGAAGATACCAAAGTGACAGACTCCTTATCTTATGAAGAAGAACCGATTGTAATTTTGGATCGCCAAGTTCAAAAGTTGAGAAGTAAGGAGATAGCCTAAGTTAAAGTATTGTGGAGAAACTAGAAAATTGAAGAAGCTACTTGGGAATCAGAAGATGACATGCGAGAAAGATATCCCAACCTTTTTGACCCGGTGAATGACGAGATGGAAGGTACGATCTTTGTATTATCCTTCCTATGCCTTAGTATGCTTGAATTCGTGCTTGTCTGTGTTTTACGTCATCATTCGGGGATGAATGATCCCCCGTAAAAATCCTTCATGTGTTATATCTTAGTATCATGTTTATTGAGTTAAAAGCTTGAAATTTTTCTAAGTGTAAAAAGGACTTAAAATCATTTTTAGCTTCCAATCTTTGGGGATTTTATTTTCAACCTTCCCGACCTTCGTTTCTTGAATATTTTTTTGTTATACGATGGGCCAATTTAAGAGTATGTCTCGGGGGAGTTTCGGAATTCTTAGACGAGCTTAAGGGCATGTTTGGGTTAACAAAATAGTGAGCCGGGGCGATTAGCTTGCGGCGCCCCACTGATCACCTCACTTGGGAAGGGGCGAGGCGATAGGCAAGGCAGCGCCCTGGCGCCTTGGCTATCTCGATGCTCAACCTAGGGCGGCACCTTGGAGATTGCCTTGGGCATTTTTCAGTTTTCTCTGAGATTTTAAGGGTATTTTGGGTATTTTCAATTCCCCTATCATCTTAAAATGGGATTTAATCCTAAATACACCAAAATACATTCACAATCATCTAAATTACTCAAGAACACTCTCAAGTGTTTCAAACAAAAATTCCAAATAACTTAAGATTTAATCGTGGGTTTTCAAGATTGATTGAAGATTTAGAATCCCCAAATCGTAGGCTTCAAGAATCATCTACTAATTTCCTATATTCAGGTACGCGGGGTTTTTCTAAAATCTCATGGGCATAGAAATCATGATTTTATTAAAAGGGTTTCAAATTTATGAATACATTAATGTTTTAGAAGCCTTGATGACATTGTTTTGGTTTTTAGGCCTTCCCCAAATTGATTTGAAATTATATATATGTAAGCATGTGTTTTAAGATTAATGATTGAATTGAGAGCATGACTCATGAAAAATTCCTCTCTTGTTATGATTTTTCTTTACTTATCATATGCTATGGATTGTTTTGAATGGATCTTGAAAATCTTGCTATGAAATGCCTTGAAAAATGTTATGTTATGATTGGATTATGGTTTTAACTTTTGAAGAGAGGGTTGTTTATGTTGATGAATGTTGAACATAGTCATATAATGAAAAGAGTTGCATGGTTTGTTAAAGATTACATGACCACCACTTGTTTATTGAAAAGATGAGAATTTTTGCATAGTTTTGACTTATGTTTTCGGAACATGAAATCTCTCATGCAAATTGCTTGCTTGGGTTGTGTAAACTGTGTTTTAATGAAAGATCATGCTTAATACTATATGTCTTAGAAAACATGACTTGCAAGTCTTGGTATGTTGATACCAAATAAGACAATGCCATAACAGACACAGACTAGTTAGAAATCAGTGTTTTATTAGATTTTCATGATTTATAATTCAGAATGATGCATGTTCAGAAAATGATAAAATTGGGCATAAAGAGATGTTAGGTGGTTCCCCGAACAAGGTACGAGTTCTGACAACTCATTTCCAAAAATCGTGATTTGTCGATCCGGGTATGTTATATTTCGTTGGCCTAGTGCCCTGTGGATTATCAGAATTAGAAACTCCAACCCATGCGGTATACTTAGGTTGGGAGCTTCCCCACCGAGTCAATAGTGGATTCCATATAGCCTGTGGAACATCAGACTTTTAGGGGAGTGCCACCTAACTCAGAAGTTATACAAAGATCAGAAACTGCATAGACAAGAAAGTTTTATGATTATCAAAATTACCCATGTGTTTTGAAATTTATATCATATATGATGCTTTATGACTAGCTCTCAACTATTTTATTTATATAAAAATCTTTATTTTTGATTTGCTCTACGTACCAGTACAAATGTATTGACTCCCTACCTTTCAGGTTCTGAGACACAATCTAGGGGTCCTGATAAGCAGTAGATTTCTTCAGACAGAAGTGTAGAGTTCAGTTGGTGAGCCTTCTATATTTCAGAAGGCCTATTTCTTTTCAGACATTTATCATTAGACAGTGTTTTGGTCTACTGGGCCTTGTCCCAGTTTTAAGACAGTTGTTATTAGTCATGTAGTAGAGATTTTATAGACGGTTTTCAGATGTTATTAGATGGTTTTGGATTTCATTTTCCATTGTTGAATTTATATCATACTTATGACCATAATTCTGTTTCGTTATATTTTTCCGCATTTCCTTATTTGTTTATGAATGGTGTATATGATTACAAGTTAGAAGGGATCTCGGGTCTTTATGGTTCGGGATGCCCGTTACGGCCGGGGCTTCGGGTCATGACATTCTAGTTCAGGAGTTCTAGATGGTTTCTATTGTTCTACAGAACACAGAGAAGAAGAAAACGTTTGAGGATAAAAAAATATTCTTCTTGTTTATTCATTCACATATGAGAATATAAATAGACAAAAGAATCCTATTCTATTTCTAACTCGAAAACTAATAAAATCGTATTCTACCTTCAACTAGGATACTAATAAATCCTATTCTATATCAACTTAAATAACTGAATTTCAAAAATAAAATTACTAAACTAAAAAGAAAAATAATAGCAAATAACTCAATACTTCAACACTCCTACTTGAGATATTTGCTTGTAACTCCAAGTTGTTCACGAAGAGTTTCAAATCTGAGATGTCTTTCTGGCCCTTCTTCATCCTAGAGACATAATCCTTCAGCCTGGTTATCTCATCACCACTTTTCGTGGAATGGTAATGAAGGAGGTCAGCCAATTTGGCTTTGTTCTGGCTGTCTTCGTGAATGCCCAACTTCAAGTTCTTTGAGAATGCCTCATAAAACTTGTTATAGTCCTCCTTGTTCTCATCAATTTTACTGAACATCTCAATACATTTCTTCACAAGGTTCTTCCTAATCACCTTGAGAATGTTGTTCTGTTGTAGCATCTCACAAGATATGTTAAAAGACAAATCATCAAAGTCCACAACATCCTTCACAAATCCAAGGTACTCGGGCATAATCTCCTCATAGTTAGTTATCCATAATGAACATCTTCCAAGATCCTATGTTTTCCTTGCAGTCTTTGCATTTGCACCATTACCAAACTATAGGATATATCCCACAATGATAACAACCTACTCCAATATGAACTTGTGGTCCTCCACTAGTTAACCATGCAGAAAGATCAAATCTGGGTAGTGATTCGTAGCCAGCAGCTTTGTCCTGATTTTGTGCTGATGGGATCTGACGAGCAGCTCTGTATGTTGATGCCTTTTCCCTTGATACATACAACTCGGGAAACTGCTCTTCCAGATAGTTTTCAAGAATCAAACAAATATTGGGGTATTCATTTGGATGCCCCAGTTGGAAAACAGTACATCTACATAGCTTGTCGCTTGAATTGATCACACAATTTTCACATAGAAACAATTAAGAACTACAGGTCAGCATAACAAGTGATTGCAGATACCACAAAGAAAATATCTCTCATAAGCACCTGCTTTTCACTTGCACTGGTATTTTCATCTGCGAAGTTAATATCTTTTGACATTGCATCCATATTGGGTTCAGAACTCGATGTTGTAGGATCTAATAAAACATCTCCTGAGGAATTCTCTCCTTCCTCTGCTAAATAACATTTCTGCGAAGGGCCATAATGCGGGGGAGCATTGTCTAGAACACTATCATTCTTGCAATGGGATTCTGATAAATAGTCATCAACATCATCATAGTTTGACACATCATCGCAATCATCCATCCCATCATCTCCATCCTTCTGATCTTCATGAAATAAGAGGTCTGAATTGGAACTATGGTTATTTCCAGAGTCTGAGATCTGGATGTGATACCAGCTACAGTATGTGGATTATCCTTAGTTATAGCCTCCTTATTGTTTTGATGCTTTTGAGGATTTTCTTGAGAAGTGATTTGTTCGATTTTAACGTCTATTGTAGCGCAAAAAATTACATTTTTTCCAGAATAAAAAATAAAATCATCATCGTTGTACTTGGTGGTCACAATAACCTGCTCACATTGACTACTTCGATAAACTTGCTCAGAATTTGAGTTCCAATTCAAAGGAAAACTTTTTTTTTATCATTTCAACTGTAATCACTTTTTGGTTGCTAGAATCAGAAACAACATATTTTTCGTCTTTGAACAGTAACATATAATCTCGTTCTAGCATTTGACCAATACTCAATAGATTTTGGTCAAGATCAGGTACCAATAAAAAATCTTGAATAAATTTAGTACCTTTGGGAGCTTCAATTGCCACAGTACCTTTACCAACAATCTCCAACGTGGTTTTATCGATCAACTTTACACTACCTTTGGCAAATTCCAACTTCATAAAATATTCTTGTTTGCTGGTCATGTGTTGAGTGCAACCACTGTCCCGAAACCATGTGTTTTTATTATTCAATCTTGTTGCTTCCATCGCCGTAAATACAAACTCCTCTTGTTCTTCAACTTCTGAAACATTGACTTTTTGAGTTTGTTGATTGTTCTCCTTCTTCACTCTGCAAAAGTTTCCAATATGTCCAATATTATTGCAATATATACACTACAGAGGTGGTTTCTTACCCTTAAACCAACAATCATCCTCTTTAAGATTGTTTTTTCTGCAAGACTTGCATGGAGGAAAGTTCTCTTTTCTTGACTCCATTGTGAGAATTGCCTTGATTATTTCTACTAGAATTAGTAGAAGTTTCTGGGATTTTTCCTTCCTATTGCATTTGCATCTTCCCTTTGAACTTGGCTTGAAGAGAAATTTCAGTAGCTTCTTCTAGCCTCAAGTATCTTCTTTGCTCTTGAGCTTGAAGAGCATGTACAAGTTCTGAAGGTGACAGTTTTGTGAGATCCTTCGAATCCTCTAGTGAGGAGATATTTGCTTCAAATCTTTTTGGCAAACTCACTAGAACCTTTCCACTATTCTTGAATTTGTAAGCTCTTATCCCATAAGTCTGCTTTGGTTTACAACCTTCATCAACTTGTTGGAGAGCTTTTCAATAGTTTCTGAATCCTTCATTCTGAGAATTTCAAACTCTCTTCTCAGATTTATCACTTTTATTTTCCTTATCTTGTCACTTTTGTGAAATTCTTCTTTCAACTTTTCCCAAGCTTTCTTTGCAATCTCACTCGCCATAACTCTAGCGAAAATAACTTCCGAAAGTGCTGATTGTATGCAAGAGAGAGATTTAAAGTTTTTTGCAACCTCTTCTCTGTGATTCTTAATTTATGCCATAGTTGGATTATCTGGCAAAGGATTTACCTATCCTCCAACCTCTACCACTTTCCATAGATCATATGCTCACAAATATGTTCTCATCTTGATAGTCCAAATTGGATAATTCTCACCAGAAAAAATTGGGGGTGAAGGAATTGAAAAATTGTTGGAAGCCATAACAATCTTGACTTTTACACAGGGTTATTTTTGGGGCTCTTCTCTCTCATAGATCCCACAAGAAATTGTCTCTTGATGCCAATTGTTGTTCTACAAAACACACAGAGAAGAAGAAAATGTTTGAGGATAAAAAAATATTCTTCTTGTTTATTCATTCACATATGAGAATATAAATAGAAAAAAGAATCTTATTCTATTTCTAACTAGGAAACTACTAATATCCTATTCTACCTTCAACTAGGATACTAATAAAACCTATTCTATATCAACTTAAATAACTGAATTTCAAAAATAAAATTACTAAACTAAAATGAAAAATAAAAACAAATAACTCAATACTTCAATAGTTGCAATGAATCTCACTACTGCTTTTTAACTAAATTTAAATCCTGGGTACCTTATTTAAGTGGTTCAATACTATACAAACGATGTGCCTCTTTCTTAATCAAGTTTTCAAACATCAAAGAAGACTATTAGTAGAAAATCTCTTTTTTTTTTTGCAGTAAAAGGCATTTGTTCTTGTTCTGCTTCTATACTTTGTTTAGTCCTTCCCTGTATATCCATAAGCCACCCTAGCCCTGCATCGATAGCAAACCGGGTGATTTTTACTCATGCAAGGCTGAGTGAGTTTACGTTTTCTTACCTTTTATGTGGCATCAATATTCTTATGAAAAGAGTTGCCTTACTAATTGTGAAATTTTGGGAAGTTTGATGAATATCAAATTGATCATCATAATTATCTTGATGTAAATGAGGCTCAAGTATAGCTCAGGATAATTTAAGTAGAAGGGACTATACAATATGCAATTACAACAGAAAATCATTGAAGTTTATAACTATAATAGATTCATGATGGAAAGGGTATGAAATCATAGAACGATAATAGATTCATGAGGAAAGTAATTGTTGTTGAAGCCAATAAAAGTGAAGCCTGGTGCACAAAGTTCTAGGAAAGGGTCTATCGTACATAGCCATACCTTGCATATCTGTAAGAGATTGTTTCCACAGCTCGAACCCACGACCTCGTGATCATATGAAAGAACCTTTACCAGTTATGCCAATTAGTTGGTTTAATTCCTCAAGTTTATCAGCATTAGTTTTTGGAGCCACCATATTTTATAGGTCATACCTACTAATTTTTTCAATAATGGAGAAATCCTTCACATTTTTTCTCTTAACACTCTTCTTTCTTATGGCTAGTTCATTTATGACCCTAACTAACATTACCAGTGATCAATTAGCTCTTCTTTCTTTAAAATCCCAAATTATTTCAGACCCCTTCCACTTCTTGGATGCAAGTTGGTCTCCCACTGTTTCTGTTTGCCATTGGGTAGGAGTCACTTGTCACCAACGAGTGAAGTCCTTGAATCTTTCTAACATGGCTCTTGTTAGGCAACAATATAATTATATAGACAGAATATTCTCTTTCCTAGAATAGGATTTTATTACTGATTGTGTAGTTATAACAATAAATATTCTTTCCTAGAATAGAACTCTAACCTACAGTTGTATAGCTATAAGTATGTCATTATGTATTATGGAATGAGATAAGTTGCTATTTAGAAAATCTTGGTTTCTCTTGTTTCTATGTCATGGTATCAAGAGCCACAATCTAAATTTTTTTTCGTGCTTTCTGTATTCTTTGCACAGGTACTTTTCTACCTTCTTAAGTTCCTTTTCTTCTCTCTATTTTCCCCCTCTTTTGTAATCAATCGATCAATGGATTTACAATCCTCTTCGCACGATTTGCTCTCCACAAAATTGGATGGTTCCAATTTTTCTCTTTGGGAGTTCCACTTTGGAATCTTTGTTCAAGGCAAGGGCCTTTTTGGGTTGTTAGATGGATCTGCTCATCCATTAACAAATGCAAAAGAGTTGGATCTTTGAAAATTGAATAATGCTAAGGTAATCGCTTGGATGTTGAATTCGGTACATGCTGATATTGCTATGGGGCTTAAACCTTTCAATTTAACTTTTGAGAAGTGGACCCACCTCCGTACAATACATGAACAAAG
>NC_061114.1:12984209-12990003 GCF_002878395.1 Capsicum annuum | reverse complement strand
ACAAATGTCACTACATCATCTGGTTCCTTCCCTTCTGGTCATGATCTTGAAAAACTAATTCGAGATTCTATTGAAGCTGCTCTTCCCTAAGCCATCTCAAGTGCACTCTCGGTATCCTCTTCAGGTACAAGTAATTCAATTAAATCTACTTGGCATGTAGATTCAGGGGCTTCCAATCATATGACAGGTGATTTGTCCCAATTCTTATCATTGTCTAGTGGTGTTTCTAGACATGTTATTCATACAGCAAATGGGCACACATTACCCGCGTTGGGTATTAGTTCTGTTGGAAATCTTTCTAATGTTCTTTATGTTCCAAATTTGAAGGCTAATTTGGTTTCAGTTGGTCAACTAGTTGATCAAAATTGTGTCGTAAGATTCTCACCCAATGGTTGTGTTGTTCAGAATCTGAAAATAGGGATATCCATGGCTACGGGGCATAGATTTGGCAGAATATTCCTTCTAGAGTCGGTTCACCGTCACTTGCATCATTGTTTTCTTTTAGTTTCTGCAACAGATGTTACTCGTTCGAATAAATTGGTCACTCTTTGGCATAATAGGATGGGTCATCCTCATTCTTCTTGGCTTCATCACATGTTTAAATTATGTCTTCCTGTAGCACATCTCCATTCCAGTCTCCTTTTGGTATGTACAAATTGTGCCGGTTCAAAAAGTCACAAGCTCCCCTTTCCATCCAGTTCATCTGCTTATAAAGATCAATTTGATTTAGTGCATAGTGATGTTTGGGGTCCTTCTCCTATTTTTTCAAGGATGGGATATAAGTACGTTTTGTTATTTATTGATCATGTATCCAGATACACCTGGGTGTTTTTATTAGAAATAAATCTGAGGTTCCGATTCTTATTATGAATTTTGTTGAGTATGTTCGTGCACAATTTAATAAAACTACAAAAGTATTTTGTTCTGATTCAGGAGGAGAGTACACTAATACTAATCTTGTTGATTTTTTCAAAAACAAAGGAATTATGGCCCAACGCACTTGTCCTTATACCCTGGAACAAAATGGGGTCGTAGAAAGGAAGAATAAACATGTTTTAGAAACTACATTGGCTTTGTTGAGTATGTTGAATATGCCATAATGTTTTTGGCCCGAAGCAGTACATACTTCTGTATATTTGATCAATAGACAAACTTCCCTAGTCATGGGAAATGAGACACCGTACTTCAAATTATTTCATCATAAGCCTGGTTATTCTCACTTGCGGGTTTTTGTTTGTGTTTGCTTTGTACGTCTTCCATCACATGAACGACATGAGCTTTCAGAAAAGATAGCACAACGTATTTTTGTGGGATACATTGACACCCAAAAGGGGTATCTCTGTTATGACGCATCTCATTGTCAGCTTCGAATATCTAGACATGTTATTTTCTTTGAGGATCAGTTTTCTTGTAAATACAATGCTAAACATACTTCAGAATCTCTCTCTTTTCAGTACAAGTTTAATAACGATGTGGTAGATACTGAGCCTCAGCTTGAGTCTTTGGAACAACCTGTGGACTATGATAATGGTGATCTCCAGCCTTCATCTCCTTCAAGTATTGATCCTCCGCTTGAATCTCCAGAACAACCCATCAATAATGGTAATAAAGTTCTCCAACCTTCATCTCTTTCTGGTACTGACTCTACATCGTTATTCTTATCTTCAGAAGAGGGATCCTCTGATATAGTTACTACTCCACGTCGATCTAGTAGAACAAATCTCCATGATACCGAACGACTTGGATACTCTCCATGGGAATTTGGTAAGTACTATGCCTTGCATACCACACTACATTCTTTTCAGGTTCCTACATCTTACTCCCAGGCGTCTACACAAACCTTCTAAAAAAGGTAATGTTGGACGATCTTTGTGCACTGAATGAAAATTCAACTTGGGATTTTGTTGATAAACCACGAATGGAGTTCTCATTGGAAGTAAGTGGGTGTATTCTATTAAAATAATGGCAGATAGTACAATTGATTGCTATAAAGCTCGATTGGTTGCTAAGGGCACAAACAGGAGTATGAGGTAGATTATGAGGAGACTTTTACACCTGTTGCTAAGATGACAATCGTACGGACATTATTAGCCTTGTCTTTAATTAAAGTCCGGACTTTACATCAGTTGGATGTGAAAAATGCATTTCTTCACGGTGACCTGGAAGAAGTTGTGTTTATGAAACCACTACCTGGGTGTGTTCTTCCAAGACCAAATATAGTTTTTCGTCTTTGAAAATATCTTTATGGATTAAAATAGGCTCCCAGAGCTTGGTTTGACAAATTTTGATCCACGATTCAAACTGCAGGCTTCTCTCAATATTCTTCAGATTATTCTTTGTTTGTTCATACTTCTCTGGTAGGTATCATAGTACTTCTCATCTATGTTGATGATATCATTATCATCGGAAATGATCAAGATAATATTACTAAGTTAAACAAATTCTCGCATACCTCATTTAATATGAAAGACTTGGGACGCTTGACATACTTTCTTGGGCTTGAGGTTCTATACTTGCCTACTGGAATAATGCTTAAACAACTAAAGTATGCTAGTGATCTTGTTGCTATGGCTGGTCTTACTGATGACAAGGTTGTATACACCCCAATGGAGATTAATACGAAATATAAGGAGGCTGATGGAGAACCATTCAGTGATCCTACATTGTATCAGAAGTTGGTGGGATCATTAGTTTATCTCACTATGACAAGGCCGAACATCTCATATGCGGTACAAGTTCTAAGTCAGTTTGTAGATAATCCTTACCGTAAACATCATACTGTATTACTTCGTGTCATTCAGTATGTCCGTGGTTCTATGAATCAAGGTGTTCTCTTCCATTCAGATTCTCCTATAAATCTTAAGGGATATACTGATGCAGACTGGGCTGGTTGTCCCGATTCTCATTGTTCCGTTACTGGTTGGTGCATGTTTCGATGCATACACTTCTACCTTGGAAATGTAAGAAACAATCTCGTATGTCTAAATAATCTACGAAGGCCTTATATCGGGCTATGTCGGCAGCAAGTTCAGAAATTATTTGGCTACGACGTCTATTATCTCAGCTTGTTGTTGCTATTATATCTCCTACAGTGCTACATGTTGATAACACTAGTGTGATTAAAATATCCACAAATCCTGTGCAACATGAAAACATAAAGCATATAGAGATGGACTGTCATTACATTCGGGAACTAGTTGCAGACCGTCTTATCACTCTACAACCATTTCTTCTCATGATCAACTTGTCAATTTGTTTACAAAGGCTATGACACGCTCACAACATAGTTATCATAGCTCCAAATTGCTACTGTGTGATCACCGATATCAATTTGAAGGGGGATGTTAGGCAACAGTATAATTGTATAGACAGAATATTCTCTTTCCTAGAATAGAATTTTTTTACTGATTGTGTAGTTATAATAATATATATTCTTTCCTAGAATAGAACTCTAACATACAGTTGTAAAGCTATAAGTATCATAAGTGGAACTACCATTGCAATTAAGGTGTTCAATCTATAACTGGATGTATTATTAAGAGTTTTGATACAAAATGTAAAGTTTTGTGCAACCTTCTGATACCAAACAGAATCTAAATGACAACAAAATAGCCCATAATCTTTGCAAAATAGTCCACACGATAAGAAACCAATCGGAAACAACAAACACAAACTTAAACGAAAAAGAAGATAGGTAACTTGACACAAAGAGAGCATATAATGTAGCAACTAAAGAGTATATTAAACTCTAAAACCTCTACAAAATACGTTAACAAGCACCAATTTCTTATGGTGACCGCCAAGGGAATCAACTCACCTCAAGATCCACCGTTTCCAAGCAAAGAACAATATTGGCTTTTCCAAGCCCTCAGATACAATGGCTAGTCCAAGCCCTAACTTAGAACTACGCTAAGGTGGTCTACTCTTAAGAGAGACGATTTTCAATTTTTCATACATTCATCATTAAACAACTAAAGAGCAAATGACCTAACAGAAGACTATTTATAGGCTATTATAAATAAAAGGTAAAATGACTACCACACCCTTAATGAGAGGGGTTGCCATGGGGTGTTTGGAATCAACATGTGTAATCACTAAAATGCCCTTAATGAGTTCCAAAACTCCAAAGGTTCCTTCTTAAAGCTCCAAAGCCGTGGGTTCAACTTGTAGTCTTGGGTATGCATCAAAGGCAAGCCCCCAAGCAACCTTCCACACGCGGGATTGCTTTATAGTGTATTCCAAACGGGTCCTCCATGCATGCTCTTGTGTCCTCAAGGTGAATAAAGATTTAGTCTTTAAGTGTTGGTGTCCAATGATGTCATCAAAAGCTATGATGTTCGTTTGGCTCGTATCACCTTCGCTATATGAATCTCCTAAAAGTCATTGCTAGTTGTTCTAACCTTGATTTTAAGGCTTTAGTGCTCGAGTATATTCCTAATGGAGTCTTGAGAGATATTTGTATTCACATAATGTATTATTTGACATTATGAAGAGACTAAGCATTATGATAGATGTGGCATGTGTGCTGGAATATCTCCATCATGGTTGGTGATTCACTGTGATCTGAAGACTAATAATGTCTGGATCGATGAGGATATGGTTGCTCACCTTAGTGACTTTGGTATTTCAAAATTCCTTGGTGACAATGAGAGTGATTTGTACACTAAAATCTTAGCAATATTAGTATACGAAAGAACTAAGTGTAAAGGTATACACGGGTGAAGATAAAGCATTTAAGCACTTACACATTCTTTCCTTAAAGCAAATAGGCAACTTGGCATACTCAAGTTCGTATTCATACAATGTAAGCACAAGTGTGTCAAGCAAGGATGCAAATTTAAAAACATTATCCCAAAGATTCAATGACACCTTTTCCCTCGGGTTTTCAAGAAAGACTACACATTCCTTACCCTTAAGAGTACTCTCATCTTTCAAAAAAAGATTTCCATCTTTAGGAGGAATGTTGTCACACCATAGTGGATTAACATATCGGCTATAGACTTCAAGTCAATCTATACCATCATTTTCTCTACTAGGTTCCTGAGGAGTGTGTATATCATCTTCAAATAAGACATTGTACCTAAAGAGAGCATGATCTATCTCATGGGCAGTTTTGAAATTAGCAAATTCCTTACTCTCTAAAAGATCAATTTCAAGTTTTAAAGTGGTTTCAAGCATAAGATTGTCCAAGAATGGCTCTCAGGTTCACTTCCAATTTGTTGACCAATCATACACTTCACTCATTTGATTTTGATTAATCATATCACAGACATACTCAAGTGATGGACAGTTTTCACAAATAGGTTGATGAACAACAATTACACAAAACGATGTACTTTCGTTCCACATATAGGCTTCAACACTAGGTGGACATAAATTAATCTTACAAAAAGACTCAATTTGGTCATTAATAGGATAAACTAGTGTATCCACGCTCACAAAATGTACATCATCAATAAAAGACAAAGAATCATTAGACTCACAAGTAAGTAAGCTACTACTTACACTCAATGGGCTACTAGCCACACAAAAGTGTAAGAGTTAGCTATTTTGCCTTGAAGTTCTTGAGTCGACTCTCCTTTGCTGTGTTGTAAAGGTCCTCCAAAACATTGGGAAGCAAATTCACTTCGTCATTGCTATCCTTCACTTGCCATGTTGGTACCTATACAAATGTCCTTAAAAATAGAAGGAAAAACAATGTTAGCTCGGTTTGGTGGAAATCCCCTCACTTCGCTCCACACAACCTCTCCTTTTTCCACTCTAGGATTACCCCCTTTCACACTATTATTCCTCT
>NC_061114.1:12970152-12981209 GCF_002878395.1 Capsicum annuum | reverse complement strand
TGATAAATTAAAGATTTTGGCTTTATTGAAAAGAGAATTGAAATGCACGTTCTTGTGATTTGAAATGCCATAGTATTTGAAAACATTGTCTTAGAGTTATTGAAAGGGTATATTGATGCTACTATGTTTTGATTCAAAAAGCTGAGTTAATTACATGTGTTTGTACAGAGATCCATGAAAATTTAACAATGGCTCAGAGATAGGACTTGCAAGTCAATGGTATGACGATACCATATGTTATTATGCCAAAACAGAGTATGTTTTCAGAGTATGTGTTTAGAATATGATTTCAGAGTATGTTTTCAGAGAATGCATGTTTTCATAGAGTGTTAGGTGGTTACCCGAAGAAGCCGTGGGTTCAAGTAACTCATAGCCTGAAACCGTATTTGCCGATATGGGTAGATTATTATTATATGCTGGCGACGGCCGTGTGGCATAGTAGAGATAGAGACTCCGACCCTTTCAGCACACTTGGGTTGGGGGTTTAGCTGCCGAGTCAATGGAAGTTTCTATATGGCCCATGGAATTTTCAATAAATGTAGTGTAGGCCACCTAGCACAGCAAAGTGTAAAGAGTGTCACAGATTTCAGATATTTTTTTTACAGAGTTTCTTAAAGATGCCCATGAGATTTCCTACTATACAATTGTTTATGAACTATTTTAATTGCTCTCATATATGTTAATTATAAATGATTATTTTTGGATTAGCTCTGCGTACCGGTACTTTTGTGCTAACCCCCTCCCCCCTCTAACCTCTCAGGTTCTGAGGCTCAGTCTCGGGCCCAGATAAGCAGTAGATATTCAGACTTGCAGATTAAATTTTACAGTGGTGAGCCTTCTTTACTCCAGAAGGCCTGCAGATTTTTTTAGAGTACTATTAGTAGTTATATTTTGGTCTACTTGGAGCCTTGTACCAGTTTATTTTTCAGACAGATGTTGAGTTCTTAGTAGAGATTTCGCAGACTTATGTCAGATATTATTATTTAGATACATTTCAAATTTGACCATGTTTTTGTAGTAGATTTCAATTCCGCATTTTCTTATTTTTTTTATGAATGTTGTGCATGATTACCAGATAGAGAAAGGGTGTTTCGAGCCTTCATGGTTCGGGATACTCGTCACGGCTAGGGCCCCGATTCGGGTCGTGACAATGTATGTCACGAGGTGATTTCCCCACCGGTCTCTTATAACATTAGGCCAATTTATCACATTTGGAACTCTATGTTGTGCAAGCCAATCGGCTCCTAAGCATACATGACCGTATGTCAATAGAAGAATATCGTACCACACCTCCTCATGATATTCAAACTGGGAGAAGACAACTTTGACCCTCTCTGTAACCTTAAACCCGTCCAAGAAGTATGGAAGAAGTAAAGTCTCGTGAAAAAACTCCAAGTAGTCAGCCATGGATGGAAGCATGTATTTTGTATAGTACCTATCATTTAACACAATAAGGCATGATACAAGCGTAAACAAAACAAGGATTACAAGTGGTACGAGTGCAAAGAGGGTACAAGCAAAGAAGACATACTCAAACCATATCCAACAAGAGAGAAGAGTGTGAAGGCCTTTGATAAAGAGTGGAAAATGGATATCAAGAGCTCAAGACCATTCCCTAGGAGCCAAGCTCGGGAACTACAACGTCTTCAAGGCACATACATGAAAAAGGATGTATTTGAGCATATATTAAGTTCGTCCAAGGGAGTGTATATATTAAAGTGTGAAGACATGCCTTGAGTGTCTTAAAAACACTACAAGTAATCCCCATTTATACCCTCCAAATCCACCCCCTTCATTAAGGGTAAAGGTGTCATTTCCCATCGCTTTTGTAATAGACTATACGTAGGAACCCTTAGTCTTATTTGATTAGTTAGCTTATTATTGAAATCACTTGTAATATTGAGCATCACTTTCCTCTCAAGAAGAGAGTAAAACACCACTTTGACATCACAAGAAATGGTTTCTTCTTGTGTTGTGTGTATCGGCTAGAAATGAGAATGCTTGAATGAACCGAGTTCCTCTTGTGTTCCGTAAGATTGTGGTTCTTGTTAAATTGTTTTGTGGAGGTTTTATAGTATTAATACACTCTTTAGTTTCTGCATTATGATTTCTCATTGTGTCAATTTACATTTTGTCTTTATCGTTTAAGTTTGAGTTTGTTGTTTTCGTTAATTTTCTTGTGCATATGGACTGTTTGTGTGTTTGCGGACTGTTTTCGTGCTTTTTTAGATACCGTTTCGTTATCATTTGGTATCATAGCTAACGCTGGTTGTGTTCTTGCACTACCAATCTTGGGCTCTCTAAGTCAAAAAATAAAAAAAATAAGTGTTGAAAATCTGAAAATTACAAACAGAAGCAAATCTGTCCATTCGTGTTGTTGTTTTGGACCGAGATTTGTATCTAGATTTAGGTGTGCTTTTGTTGTATTAGTAGTTTCTTGTGTTATCTTTTTGTTCACTAACACCCCTTGAGTCTAAGGTCCAAGATTTGAGCTCTTGTCAAAGTGTTGTTGAAGGGTGGACGGCTAAGAGGTTGTTATTGTTCATATTGTTCTTGTTGTTCTTCATATTGTTCTTGAAGTGGTGTTCAACAATAGGAGTTGTTTAATTTTGAAAATATAAGAGAGAGACAAGGCTTTGTGTTTGTCTTGGGAATACTTTCAAGACAACACCAAAGTGGTAAAGAAACAAAGGGCATCCAAAAAGTTTAGTTACTAAAAGGGTGGCAAACACTTTTCAAGAAGAGCCAAAAGAGGAAAGAGACAAGGCTACTACAAAAAGGTGTTTTGCCAAATTAGTGAAAGTTGGTGAAAAGTTGATGGAAGCCTTTGAATTTTTAAAAGAGAGTCCAAAGCCTTGTCCACCTACACTACAACCGAAAATTCATCATCAAGGAGAGAGATTAAACAAGTCAAGTTTGAAAAACATCATACTTCAACTATAACAACAATACTTGTATAATTTGTGTGGTATTGTCGTTTGGGGTTCAAGACTTGAACCTTTCTTGGTGTTGTTTTGTGTGACGTTGTGGGACTTTTTTTGTGTCCTTTGTTGGCTGTTTTTGTGACACTGTGGATTGTTTTGGAGTAATGGAAAACGATACCTCATCCCCTTAACCAATGGTGGACCACAATGCTACAAGTACCATTTTGGCCCTCCTTGATGCTATGTCCCGAGACCTTGCTAGGGCAAATACGGGTCTTGAAAAAATTGGCTCCTATGTGGTAACTATAAGTGAGAGGTTGGATCGAATGGAGAGTCGAAGGAACTCTCATGCCTTTACCCCCAACACTTTACTTCCAATCACCAATCCACAAAGACCATCACCTAATGTCGCAATCCAAGCTCAAAATAGCCCTCAAAATTGAGACATAACTAGGCCTATTTCCCCATAATTTAATCAAGTCCAGCAATTACTTGGACGCCAAATTCCTACACTAAAAGCGAATCCTCACATCTAAGATCCGCTTAACCAAAGGTGTCAACTTTCACCAACACAAATTTCTGAGCTCCACAACTGAAACTCCACTTCACTAAACCAACCCTCTTTACTGAAGATCCACTTTACCAACAACCAATATGTCCATGTAGAGGAGAATGGTAAAATGGAACATGAAGGATACAGGGTCTACGACAATGCTTGTATGATAGTAGGAGACTTGAATCAGATGAGATTGAAGGTAAAGCTCAATATGGAGAGGAAGCCAAGATTCAAAATGAAGATGTCAGCCGAGACTTGTTGTTATTGATCTTGCGGGTTCTCCATGTTTTGCAGACTATTTTGAGTGGCTTCATTTAAGTGTCCAATTGAACTAGGTGAATCCATGAATTTGTGGGAAGATTCCTCTCAAGATGAAGAGGATGATACAAAAATAATCATGGAGATGAACTTATGAGAGTGCACGTCGAACCCGAGACTTGATGTGTGCAAGTGCAGTGCAAAGGAACACCATATCACTCACCAAGAACCGGCCATACACTACACTCCATAGGCACCTTTTTTCTTCCCTTCATTAAGGGCTTTTGGGACATTTCACTTATGTTTGTAATAAGCCTATAAATAGACTAGTTTTAGGTCTTTTGTTCTTTAGTTGTTTATTGATATTGAAAGTTGTAACACTTGAACCAAACTCTCTCTAGTGTGAGGAGTGTACCACCTTATTTTAGGGCTTGGAAAAGCCATCAAATCCGAAATGAGGCTGTTGCTAGGGTGGAATCGCTACTAATGCCAAACATTGTTAGAAACCTTGGTGCTTGAGTGAACCGAGTTCCTCGTGTTCCGTAAGAATGTGGTACTTCTTAACTTTTTTTGTGGAGGTTTTAGAGTATTAATACACTCTTTAGTTTTCGCATTATGAGTTCTCATTGTGTCAAGTTAGTTACATATCTTCTTTATCATTTAAGTTTGAGTTTGTTGTTTCCATTTAGTGTTTTGTGAGTGTGGACTGTTTGTGTGTTTGCGGACTGTTTTTCGTGCTCTTTTAGATACCGTTTGGTATTATTTGGTATCAGATCCATCATTGATTTCGTTCCCATGAGATCAATCTTGGGATTGTTCACTCAAAAATAAAAAAAGAGTGTTGAAAAGCTGACAAACTCTAAAAATTGTAATCTGTCCACGTTTTTGTGTTTAGGCCAAAATTTGAAGCCTAGTTTTCTTGTGATTTTTGTGTGTTATAGTGTTAGATTTTTGTTTCCTAACATTAGAATAGGTGTCCAAGGTCGAAAATCTCACAAAAAGAAGTTATTCTATGGGTTTGGTGTCGTGGCCGAAGTATTGTTATTGTTCGGCCAAATTTGTGTCTAGATTTAATTGTTATTTAGCTTGTCTTTGTAGTTTCGTGTGTTAACTTGTTGTTTTCATAGCACACTTGAGTCTAAGGTCCACAATTTGAGCTTTTTTTTAGTGTTGTTGAAGGATTGGGAGGATTAGATATTATTGTTGTTCATGAGTGTTCTTGTTGTTGTTCATATTGTTCTTGAGATGAATGTTCAACAAAAGGTTTGTTTGATTTGAAAAAGGGAAGAGAGAGGAAAATTATTGTATTTTGTTGGGACTAATTTCAATAAAAGAATAAAGTGGCAAAGAAACAAAGACCCACCAAAAATCTTGCTTACCAAAAGAGTGTCAAAACATCTTTCAAGAAAGGCAAAAAGGAAAAGGGACAAAGACAAAGCAAAAAGGTGTCTTGCCATTTTAGTGCAAGTTGGTGAAAAGTTGATGAACACCTTTTGACCTTTGAAAAAAAGAGTCCCAAGCCTTGCCTCATAATTCCAAAACCTAAAATCACACCAAACAAACAATATTGAATCATTCAAGTTGGACTACAACAACTTCAACAAAACAACACCCCAAACGGCCAAAATTAAAATAAAAAAAATGGTGGGCCACATTAACAAAAAAAACTCAAGTCATAGGACATTCCAATTTTCTTTCCTTGTCTCTAATAGTTTCCTTTCTATTGACTCCTACACTAGTTGGCAACTAAGTAACAACCTACTAAGTTGTGAACTAGTTATCTAGTACGTATTCATGTCAACATTCTTTGTGGTGCTTTACTCGTTTATAATTCGTAGTTATTCTTGGTTCAAGTGCGTACAAAACTTTATTTACTCTTCGAAACTGAAATCCATTCTAACTCAAGAGTAGACTCATTCCCAAGTTCTCACAAGTTGATAGCCGACTTACAACACTTGAAGAACCAAGTGAGGAATTCGAGTGTTAGGAATATGTGAGCGTATTTTGATTTAACGTTTGCTTGTTTTATAGGTACAATTACAAATGGAACCCAAAAATTCCAATGCTCCAACCATGGACAGTAATGTTATGAATTCCCTCTTAGCTAGTCTTGAAACTTTGTCACGAGGCGTGGCTAGGATGAAGGCAAATGTTGAGAAGTTGGGCTCGAATGTGGCCTGAATGAGTGATAGGTTGGAGAGGGTGGAAAGCCTAAGTATTTGTCAACCTCATATCCCTCAAAACACCTCACCTACTATTACTCCCGAGACCTTACACCAAAGATTGTATCCACCAAGTACCACAAACCAAGTCAATCTTTACTCCCCAAGCCGAGAACAAGGTGGACCGAGCCATTTCTCACTCCACCAAGTTCCACAAGAAGGACTTGGAACCCAAATTCCATACCTAAACCCGAATCCTCCACTCCAAAATCCTCCAATTCAAAGACCCTACACTCTACTAAATCCAATGTCTACTTCCCAAGCTACACTAACCCGAAAACACCCATCCAAATAGAAAAAGAGGGAGCGTTAGGATCCAAGGAGAATGATTCCAAGACTAAATATGGAGAGAAACTTAGTGATGAGATACAATAAGAATGTGAAGAAAAGAGGGCAAGTAAAAGGAAACTGCAGGTAGTGAAGTAGGAAAGGGAAAGAATAATGTGCTTGTGGGATTTGCCCACAAAGGATCTTTGATAGTCACTAACCCACATGCTAGGACTTTTCCTAGAATTGATCCTTCTTATGTATAGGTTCAAGTTCATATTCTATAAAAGAAGGATCAAAAAGGGAGTCCACACAATAACATGGGAAATGAGCTAGTGACACCCTTGGATGAGAGCTCCAAACAAGTGGGCTTCCGTGGCATATACCAAGGTATCATTGCTACACTCTACACTTTCTTAGGCTTGAAATGTTGTGATAAGGCTAGTAGTAGACAATGTGAAGTAGCTTCAGGTTTACATAGTGTAGAAAAGCATGAATCTTTCCTTGATAGTTCTCTTGTTGCATATGTTGGAAAATTTGCTCTTAAGGATAGTTCACTACTTGATCATGTGAGTGATGTGATTCAAAAGCCTCAAGTTAGTGTTCATTCTTGTAATATTGACCATGATATTAGACATATCCCTTTGATCTTGTGTGATGCAAACCGTGCTATTAATTTTGCTCAAGGTAATCATATGCTTGGAAAGCTTATGAATAAAGGTGTTTTTTATATTAATAGAAGACTTCTAGGTCACAAATTTTTAGTCCTGGATGATTTACTAGTTAAATTATTAGCTAATATAGGCTTATAACCTTGGTTACACCATCCCTTTGATCCTGGAATACTAGTGGGTCGGAAAAGGGGTTGCCTCAAATTATGCTTATCTTTCCTTGATAATTATCTTATACCTATCCTTTGTAATGTTCAAACTACATTTTTCATGGATAAAAAAAGTATTTCTAGATATACTTTAAAAGTGTACCCCCTCAGCAAGATGACTTCAAACTTGATTCCTTTCTATACTACCTCTTTACCGATGGTGATCACCTTGTTAATTTCAAATTTGTACTGTGTAGTGGTTGTAAGTTTGGTGGCTGGTTTCCTTGTTTGAATGATAATTATATGTGGGTAAGGTGGGCCTTAGGATCAATAGTGGCACCATATTTGATGAGGTCCTTTGTAGAGGCAATGAAACAAATGTCTCTTTTAGTTCCTAAGCTAAAGCTAGTCTTACCTTTTGGGTATAGTAATGCCATCAAGACCATTGTAGTTTCCTTATCTCTTGGTATTTTCAAAAACCACATCCTTTGTTCCATTCATGCTAAGTTTTCCATGTCATGCGCGAATTACCCATGGTTGTATTTTATATGTGAACAACCTTGGCTTGTTGATATATCTGATGGTCTCGGGTTGCACTCCTTTTCCCTTGATGTCTATCTTAGCCAAGTCCTTTGTGATTCTTGTAGTAAGTGTTTCATGATCATAACAAAGGATTGTTGGATGTATTCCAAAGGTGTACCCCCTTGGCGTGATTATATAATTTGTGACACTAATGCTAACCCTCATACCATGAGGATTATGTGCTTGTTTTCCCTCTCTTTGGCTTTGCAAGGTGTAAATTTGAGGACAAATTCCTTTCAAGATGGAGAGAATGGTACAAGTGTAAAGAGCACAAGGATTACAAGTGATACGAGTGCAAAGAGGGTACAAGCAAAAAAATCCATACTCGAACCATATCCAACAAGAGGGAAGAGTGTGAAGGCCTTTGCAAAAGAGTGGCAAAAGGATATCAAGAGCTCAAGACCATTCCCTAGGAGCCAAGCTCGAGAACTACAACGTCTTCAAGGCACGTTCATGAAGATGGATGTGTTTGAGCATGTGTTAAGTTTGTCCAAGGGTGTGTATATATTAACATGTGAAGACATACCTTGAGTGTCTTAAAAACACTACAAGGCAACCCCATTTATACACTCCAAAACCAACCCCTTCATTAAGGGTAAAGGTGTCATTTCCCATCTCTTTTGTAATAGACTATAAGTAGGAACCCCTTAGTCTTATTTTCTTAGTTATATTATTCTTGAAATCACTTGTAATATTGAAAATCACATTCCTCTCAATAAGAGAGTAGACCACCACTTTGACATCACAAGAAATGTTTTTTTCTTGTGTTGTGTGTATCGACAAGAAATGAGAGTGATTGAGTGAACTGATTTCCTCTTGTATTCCATAAGAATGTGGTTATTGTTAAATTGTTTTGTGTGGTTTTAGAGTATTAATACACTCTTTAGTTGCTGCATTATGAGTTCTCATTGGGTCAAGTTACATAGCTTCTTTATCATTTAAGTTTGAGTTTGTTGTTTCCGTTTAGTGTCTTGGGCGTGTGGACTGTTTGTGTGTTTGCAGACTGTTTTTCATGCTCTTTTAGATACCGTTTGGTATCAAGGCAGCCCAGTATCCCACAAATGGTCACCTTTCTAGAGTATACACTCCTTCTCAGATCAACATTGTAAGGAACACTAGTACCTCTAGGTTTTGGAGATACATACCCTCTTCTTCTCGTTAGACAACCTCCACTAGAGCTAGTATAACCATTCACACTAGATAAACCTTGATAAGAAGTAATACAAGGTAAAGAATATGAATCTTCAAACTCCTCACATGTACTCTCATCATAGCTATCATAAGGCTTGCGAATGAAAGGGTTATACCTAACACCAAATCTAGGTTTAGAGTAGAAGTGTAAGACTCCTCACATGCCCCAACGTCATCATACGATCCTTCACGAGATCCTACATCATCTCTAAGTTCACTATAAGCTCTAGGGACTTCATTTACCTCATTTTCTCCCTCAAAACCGTAACTCTCAAATCTACCCAAGTTTTGGTCATTGCTATTTTCATAACCTCCACAATCTCCCTCAACTTTGTAGCCATAAAACCCCTCACTACAATCATAGTCACCCATGTTGTAGTCACAATAATCCCTGGATATCAAAGACATGTTTCCCTTATATCACCTTTCTAACTACAAAATGAACAAACAATATTAGTCGTAAAAACTCCTCACCAACACTCGTATACACCCACCTTTGTGATTCTCGCAATTGGAGCGACGAATATTGAAAGTTTCTTATACTCCGGTAGTCAATAGGATGTCAACTCTACTTGATAGCCAAAATGGATTCTTGTTTGATTGAATCAAGACACAAAAACAAAATTTACTTATGAACTTGAAACAAAGAAGTTACTACGAGTTAAAAACGAGAAAAGCACACAAATAGCGAAGACCTGAAAGAAACGAATTCAATAATTATTCTACAACTAAGTAGGTAATTACTAGTTGTTAATTAATTCTAGAATTAAGACATGAAACTAATGAAAAAATAAAATGAAACTAAGAATCTAAAACTTTTGATCTTAAGCAATTTGGTGATGACGCAGCAGCCTCTCATTGGTTGTTGAAAATTGTCGAAAGTCTTGAGAAATTTTTTCTTGTTTTTCAATTTGTATTGATCAATGTTCAATTGGAAGAGTGTATTTTCGGTTTTGGGAGGGAAACAACAAGACTTATAGTCTTTTAAATGTTCAAAAAAAAAGGCTTGCCTTTTCTTTCACTCTTTTGGAAAAACACCTTTTGAAGCCTTTGTCCCCCTTTCCTCTTTTGTAGGTCTTGGAAGACCCCTTTCTCTCTTTTGGTAATAAGACCTTTTGACAGTCTTTTGACCCCCCTTCTTCTTTTATAATAGTCATGGAATCTGTTTCGAGACTAATTTGACCATACCTTCTTTCTTCTTTGATTTTAGATCAAACAAACCACTTCACTTCAACAAGATATGAAGATGTTGAAGAACACCAAGATCAACAAGAACACAACTTTGAATATTGGAGTTCTAAGGTTCACATTTGACCTCTCAAACATCAAAAACACATATTCAAGCTCCAATATTCAACAACAACATCAACAAAATATTTTTCCAGCCACCAATCTTCAACAAGAACATCAACAAAACATTTTTCCAGCCACCAATCTTCAACAACAATATCAACAACCTTCCAACATTCAAGAACCACTCGGATTTAGCTCAAAATTTAGACGTAGAATCTATTAGTGTTAGTGAATAAGGGACTAACACTATAAATAACAAAACACACAAGAAAAAAATGCCTCAAATCTCGGCCCAAACACAAAAAGGGGACATATTACTTTTTTTTTTTTGTGTTTTTTAGTTTTGGCATAATACATAAATATAACCCTAAACTTGACACCAAATTATAAAATTGATCTTAAACATTAATAGTGCACAAGTAGGCACTTTAACTAGACAAAACCTGAACAAAAAGATACTCCAATTTTGTAACTACATGTGTGTACCCCACTTGCTTTGACGTGGATTACTAATCAACTACTATGGTGCCACCTAATAAAAAAACAAATTATAAGTATGACCTTTAACTTTTTTGATGCAAAAATAGGCCCTTTAATTGTACAAAATATTAACCAAAAAACCCTTAAATTCCAACTCGGACGCACGCCATTTTGCGTGTACAATACGCATTTTGACACATAGGATCGGGGTGTTTATTTGTTCAGGTTTTGAATAGTTAAAGGTCCTATTTGTGCACTGGCAAAGTTTAAGATCAATGTTATAATTTGGTGTCAAGTTTAGGGTCATATTTATGTATGATGCCTTTAGTTTTTCTAATACTATTTTTGTGATATTTCAAGATAGCAAGCCCAAGATTGATTTCGTGGGAACAAGATCAATCCTTGCTATGATACCAAATGATACCAAAAGGTATCTAATGAGCACAAAACAGCCCACAATCTTC
>NC_061114.1:12958987-12967152 GCF_002878395.1 Capsicum annuum | reverse complement strand
ATTTTTCTTAGAAGAAAAATAAATGTAATACCATAATTAATTTTAATTTATTGAAAGAAAAATATAAAACTTTTTCATATTTAGCAAACCTCTTTCTTAGAGGAAAGGTTTTGGAACTCTGTAAATAAAAGACCCTCTTCTCACACCATAATACAATAACATCCACAATATAGTTGTTAAAAGAGTCTAGTTTAGAGGAGATTTCTCTCATAGCATTATGCTTTTTTAAATATTAGTTCTTAATATGTAGGTCGTTTGACCAACATATCAATAATATTTTTTTAGTATAATATTTTCCTTTATCATCTTATTTATCGTTTTAATTAGTTTGCAACTATTAGCTTCCACATGACGCCCTCTCGATTTCAAACCCAATAAGTGGTATCAGAGTCTATGGTTCAATGATTCAACTGTCCAATTGTTGAACAATGTTGCAATCAATTTGACGATAGTGAAGATATTTTGTCAAAATAAAAATACATGTGAAGACAATTGTAAACCATATTTTCAATAATGTTGTTACATATTTAAAAATAAAGCTCACTTTTAACCCTTCAAAGGGCTCATATATTTTTAACCTGAAAGGTTTCATATATTTTTAAACCAAAAGCTCAATTTTTAAGCATGCCAAGCAGCAATGATGAAGATTATGTGGATAACAAAGATCAACGATGTAAAGAAGGCAGATCAAGTGAGGAAAATCATGCCAAAATGGAGAGATTTGTCAGGGTTTTTACTGTAATTTTCTTACCAAATTTAAGTTTTATTTTTTTTAGAAGAAAAATAAAAGTAATACCATGATTATTTTTAGTTTCTTGAAAGGAAAATATTAAACTTTTCCACATTTGGCAAACATCTTTCTTGGAGTAAAGGTTTTTAAACTCTATAAATAGAAGACCCCCTTCTCACACCATAACACAATAGCATCCACAATATAGTCGTTAAAAGAGTCTAGTTTAGGAGGAGATTTCTCCCATAGGTTTATGATTTTTCAAATATTAGTTTTTAATATGTAGGTCGTTTGACCAACCATATCAATAAGATTTTTTTAGTATTATATTTTCCTTTATCATCTAATTTATCATTTAAAATAGTTTGCAACTATTAGCTTTCGCATGACGCCTCTCGATTTCGAGTCCAAAAAGTGGTATCAGAGCCTATGGTTCAATGATTCAATAGCCCAATTGTTGAACAAAGTTGCAACCATTTTGACGATAGTGAAGATATTTTTTCAAAATAAAACTACTTGTGGAGACAATTGTCAATCATAATTTCAATAATCACGTTGTTACATATTTAAAAATAAAGATCACTTTTAACCCTACAAAGGGCTCTTATATTTTTAACCTAAAAGGGTCATACATTTTTAACCCAAAAACTCAATTTTTAAGCATGCCAAGCAGCAGTGATGAAGATTATGTGTAGGACAAAGATCAAAGATTTACAGAAAGCAGAACAAGTGAGGAAAATCATGCCAAAAAGGGGAGATTTGTTAGAGTTTTTGTCTTGATTTTTTTCTTACCAAATTTAAGTTTTATTTTTCTTAGAAGAAAAATAAAAGTAATAGCATAATTATTTTTAATTTCCTGAAAGGAAAATATTAAACTTTTCCATATTTGGAAAACCTCTTTCTTGTAGAAAAGGTTTTGGAACTCTATAAACCCCCTTGTCACACAATAACACAATATTATCCACAATATAGTCGTTAAAAGAGTCTAGTTTAGGGAGAGCTCCCATAGGTTTATGCTTTTTCAAATATTAGTTTTTAATATGTAGGTCTTTTGACCAACTGTATCAATAATATTTTTTTTATTATATTTTCCTTTGTCGTTTGATTTATCGTCTCATGATTTGCAAACTTTAAGTTTTCGCATGACGCCGTCTCAATTTCGAGCCCCACAAATTCATGAAGGAAAACAGACACAATCTTTGATTGCTGATACGAATGTGGAAAGTTCAAATATTACCATGAAAGATGAAGTTGACTTATTTAGCTTTTGTAATTACCTCGAAGAAACAGCCAGGGTGTTATGATCCTTGGATGTGTCAACATATTACAGAAGCCGTAATATTCTCTTCTGGAAAATGAAAAAGGCATATAACATTGGCTGTTATATTAGTAGCTTTTTCAATATTGAATATATTGAAATATCAAAATTAAGGGTTCAAACATACTATTTGTTGATATGTTGGTTGCGTTTTCGATATATATCTATATACCGAAAGTTACAAATCCCAGTGAATCCATAGTTAGATTTTGGTTAGCCAAAACTAAGTCTTTATTTGTTATGATGTAATAGTCAGCATCTTAATATTAAGTTGTCGACTGCTGTAAAGCAAAAATAATACTCCAATCAAGAAAATCTATTCAAAGTGTGAATTTCATCTGTACCTTAAATTTGCTTTTTTCGTAGTTTTTTTTGGAGCCACAACTTTATTTCCCGTCCTTTGTACAGGTCTATGAGTGAAATTATTGGTACCTCATGAAAGAAAGAAACATTTTAAACATGCTAATCGTTCTTATAAATTCATTGTAATATTGAAATTATTGGTAATTTTATGCAAGGAAGAGACTTATTTCCGTAATGTTAAACAGATTTCAGGATATGACCATGATTCCATCTATTTTACTTCTGTATCCTTTCTTTATTATTCGAGTACTGTGTATGATTACCAGATGTAGAAGAGTTCCGGATCACTATGGTTCGGGATGATCGTCACGGCTAGGGTCCTGGATCAGGTCGTGAAACTAATATTGTCCGAAAAATCCAAAACTGTTCTGAGACACCCCCTTTACACCCCTGATGAACCAACTCAAAAATCTACGTTTCAGGGCCGGGAAGATCAATTTAAAAATCATAGAAGTTAAGAGCTCATAAATATGGCTAAGTCTTTTACCAATTAGAAAAATTTTCAGGTTGTCATCTCTCTATATATGCAACCAAGAATGGTATTGAGTCGTGAACGCTACTGGGTGTTAAATTACAACAAAGACAAAGATTTCTGCTTCAAGCGGTTGCTCCTTATTTAGGGAACTGAGATTTTTCCATGAGTTTGTATAAACTTTTTCACTTTGACTAAACCCGACATAGGATGAATCAGTGACATATAGAAACATATTTCCTTAGGACAAAGCATGCTGAGAGACATAGATTTGGATCACGAGCAACATAACATATGGCTTGAATACATGTAAGACTGGATTATTGAGAGACATATTGCTTCTAGTTTGGAGGTTAGATCATAAACATAAGTCCATAGAGAACTCGAACCATAAGCACATGCATGACTTGGACACATGACGTAGGACATTAGCAGAATAATCTCTGAAATAGAAGTAGGAGGAGTATGCTTGAGTAGGAATAGATTTATCATGAATCTTCCCCGCAACTTGCCACATTGAGAAAAATTCAGGAACTAACTTAATTCCCCATCTCCCCCTTAGATGAAAGTCACAATCCTGGACTTACGGACATATCCCCGTATCAAATCTATAGCCACAACCCTCAACATAAAAGAGACATCACCACAAACTTAAACTCTAAACTCTCCCTGAAGAACTATATCCTGAACGCGTTGCTTTCCTATAAATGCTACTCTTAAGTTCTGCTAGCCTCTATAGTCATCACTCTACAACTCCCACTCTCATGAGCACACACATCCACACTCCTTATTAAAAAAAGGGTATCAGTATATACATGAGCACAAACTCCTCTCATTAGTTTCTAATACAAAGACACTAAATTACCTTTTGGGATATCCCTTTTCAGGGACACTAATCGTAATTTCTTCTAACTCCCAAAGTCATCAACTTACGACTAACATTTTCATAGGCATAGACATCCACGATTCTAAAAACTTAACACTCCATATTCAATTCCTTAGAATACTATCATTACACCTCTAATCACATAACCTATAACTTAACAAAATTTGTAACACAACACCAAAGGTGCATATTTCCTACCTACATTTCCTTAATTAAACTTTAAATAATGCTATACAATAAATCCCCAGACTTCTCCATACTACAAGGTTTGAGAATAACTTCTAGGTTCTCATGACACTCACATGCATCACACCTCATCTAGCAATATGCTACCTCGGGGTTCAACTTATTCCTATTTACTCATGTTCTTATCCACTTAATGATTCAACCACAACTCATCGTTTTACTATTGTTCTCATACACACATCGCAACTTCCTACTTATTATTCCACAAGTCTCCAACCTAGGGTATTGCTCACCTCACACCAATCCTACAAGTTCATTCCTACTAGATACACATCAATAGTCTTAAGCTACTTATTCTTATCACCACACTTCACATCTAATGTTTAAGCCTATTGTCTATCATCGATTGATATACCACCAGTAAAGCATGCCACATATCATACTAGTCTATCAAATTGGGAAATCAACCTAAATAATTTACTTCCCTTAACTACTACCTACATTCACAACTCCTCCATAACATCGATATTACAATTCAAAATCCACTACATACCTTCTCACATGAAGTACTAGTTTACTACTACTTAAAGGAAAAGACCATCAAAGGGGTAAATTCACATGATAGGGTTAGTCGATCTTAATCTTATAATATAACCTATTTCAATCTTATCAACATATTCTAATTTCTCACATCATACTTACTTACCCTACCATACATCACTACTACCTTCAAGATTCCATGTACAGAAATGGATTTCTACCCCTAACGTATTGACTGATCTACCCCTTTTCATTCACAACCTATGAACGATTTCTATAACCACCATAACTATCCATTCTGAGATCCTTTACTATTTGAACTAAATAATAATCATAGACAAACACTTCCTTCATAGACTACCATACAATCTACAAATATTGCTACCATATTATTCTATAACTATACAATGGCAACCTACTCCTCAATCCGCGATTATACAACTAAAATTATTCATTTATGCAAATGTCACCTTCACTTTGACTGCTAACCTTGTGACTTCATACAACTAACTTATCGACCATCCTACTACCAATAGATCATGACACTTTAACATATACTACTACTCGGGTGGAAATGCAGTTCCAACATCCTGCTACATATTACCCTTATAAAAGACATCTGCAGTATGAATTTTGAAAGGGGACTGAATAGACTTTGTACCTCAGGATGAAAGCACGATTTCATTAGAAAAAAGGCATACACCCTAATCAATACACCTTGGAGCACTAATGAACTCCTGTCAAGTCCTCATGCTATCTCATAACTTTATGGATAACTCAATTAGGGAGAACCACATCATTGGGGGAGCTAGACTCTTAGACTTGTATCACCTCGACAGTGAGGCATAGCCCATGAAATTAGAACAAAGAATGAGTTTTGGATAACTTTCTTATATACAACTCTATAGCACGATCTAGAGTATGAAATAATAAGAAACAACTCCTAAATGCCCAGTAGTCTCCTGATTATAAGTGTGGTGCACAACACACCCATAAGTAAGACTCTACTAGACATAATTTTGCAGACACCCTGGGAACATGAACCGTGATTTGATACCAAGTTTGTCACGACCCAAGCCGGGACCCTAGCCATAACGAGCATCCCAAACCATGAAGGCCCATACGCTCTTCTAAATCTAGTAATCATGCACAATATTTATATAGTATAAGAAAATTTGTGAAAAATAATACATGACGAAACCATGGTCAATCTCATAATCAGGAACAATTTAAAAGGGGAATTCTGAATATTCTAAACATATGACAATCGTCTGCAATCTCTCTAAAATTACAATAACCATCATAAGTCTGAGACAAAACTAGGACAAGGCACCCAGTAGACCATAAAAAGAAAGAAACAAAGAAATCTGAAAATCAGGCCCTCTAAAATCGAGAAGGCTTACCAACTGCAACTTTTGACACACACGGATCTAGTGCTAGACGAGACCGCAGGATTGTGCCTTATATCCTAAGATATAGGGCGTCAATACATATGTACTGGTACACAGAGCAATCCAAAATAATGTATTTATATATATATAAAATAGGTGAGATCAGGTCATGAAATATCATGCATGGTCTAATTTAAAATACATGGGCAAATATATGATAATCATAAAATAATCATGTCAATGCAGTTCTATTCTTCATATTACTTCTGAGTTAGGTGGTACACCCTACAATTCTACGATCCCATAGGATATATGGAGTCGGTGCTTAACTCGGTGGCCAAGCCCCCAACCCAAGTTTGCCGTAAGGATTGGAGTTTTTGATTATGATTCTGATACGCCACAGGGCACTAGGTTAGCGTATAATCCCTCTTGGGGACATAATAACCCATATCGACAAAACACAATTTTGGGCAATGAATTTTCTGAACTTGTACCTTATTTGGGTAACTACTTAACATCTCTTTATGACCATTTTTAACCTTTTATGAACATGAATAGTTCTAAGTTCTAAATCTGAAAATTTGAATAAACATCTGTATTTTGTTCTGTTCTGAATTACCATGGCATTATCTGTATTGGTGTCGTCACACCAAGACTTGCAAGTCTTGTATTTATTCCATAAGGTGCCATGTATGATTATTTCATTCTAAACAATGTTCAGGCCACTTGAACATGCATAGTATAAGAAAATTCATATTTCAAATCGTAAGTAAAAATCATGCCAAAAATTTCCATTCATTCAACAATTTCAATAAGTGGTGGCCAATTTCTCAAAACATTCCTGAAATCCCTTTATTTATCATTTTCAGCATGTCAATCAAAATAATATTCCTCTCTAATTCTTAATCATCATAAAATTCATGTAAGATAGTGAGGCTCTCGACCCATTCTTTAAATCATGCAATTTAGGATTTCATAACTTGTAAATCAAGTAGTAACATAATGGGAGAGGGAAAATATTCAATAATTCATGATCTTAATTCATATTTCAAGGCTTCAACACAATCATACATATATACTAGTCAAATCAATTTAAAGGGAAGGCCTAAAGACCAAAAGAATATTATCAAGGGCTTCAAGAGCATGATTACGAGTTGTAAATCCAAAACCCTTTTTGTAAGTTCACGATTTCTAAACCTTTATTCATCATTAAAACAATTTCACCATGCCAATGTAGTTTTAGGAAAACCCCACATACCTTAGATTACTTAGGAGAAGGAGTGAAATCAGAATCTTGCTTAAGTTCTTGAAATTCTTGGCTTCAAAGATGATTCTTGATATATGGGGGAAGGACTAGGGTTCTCTTTTGAGATAATTAGAGTAGTTTTTGATGATATTTTCCCTAAACACTCCTTGATTTTGTGTTATGGCAAAGTTATGACAGGGGAAAAAGACCAAAAAACCCTCCCCAAGGTCGGTTATTTTAAAAGAAGTCACGAACTGGGCATCAATGTGTTACCCAACATGACGCATTGAGATGGCGTCGGTAAACTATTTCATCGACGCTATCATCGACGCGGTGTGCCGACTTCACATCGGGCCACTGATTTCAATAGCCAAACACTCCTCTAACAATGCTCGAAAATTCCAAAACTTACCCAATATGTATTATTCACTTCCCCGATCATGAATCAACTTAAAAATTAACTTTTCGAGGTCGGGAAGGTCAAAAATAAAATCAAAGATTAGGAGCTCAAAATGTGACTAAGTCCATTTGACACTTAGAAAAATTTTCAGAAGATTGACCCTCCAAGCATACTATGTAGTGACATCAGGTCGAGAAAACTATGGGGTATTACCTACGAAAACCGCCTCTTCCTCTACCTCTACCAGAAAAATTAAAGGATTTTGCTTTAGAGAAAGATGGCTCCTCTTTCATCTTGAATGCTTTTCCTTCAACCTTCTCATGAGACCTGTTTAGCCTATCTTCATGAGCTAACGAAGAACCCGTTAATTCATCAAACATATAGTCAGATAAGTCCTTGGATTCTTCGATAGCAGCAACCACATCCTCAAACTTACTGGTTAAAAACCTCAAAATTTTTGCTACAATAGTTTCATCAACAATTTTTTCTCCATAAGACTTCATCAGATTAACAATTGCAGAGACTCTAGACATATAGTCTTGCGCGGATTCATACTTTTTCATGCTTAAAGTTTCAAAATCACGACGTAAAGTTTGCAATTTAACTACAATTACATTCTTTTCTCCCATATAC
>NC_061114.1:12948650-12955987 GCF_002878395.1 Capsicum annuum | reverse complement strand
TTGCTTTCCGATAAATTTGTGTAAAACATGTTAACAACCCAACTACTATTTGGAAAACTTAATTGATTTGTTTTTTTTTTCAAATGGTCAAGTCCCTACGCCCCACATAAGCTGGAAAATAAATTAAGTTGGGGAACAGATGATAATATAAAAAGAAGTATCCAAAAAAGATATTCTAAAAAATTTTCACTTGTAAAGTCTCAATACCACAGGTTAACTAGCCATACCAGTTTCCTACTAATTTATGCAATTATGGAGAAAAAATTCACCTCCTATCTCTTGTTGCTTCACTATGTTATGGTTACTTCAGCTCTAACCCAAACCAACACTACCACTGATCAATTAGCTCCTCTTTCTTTAAAATCTCGAATAATTTCTGATCCCTTTCACGCCTCGGATGAAAGTTGGTCTCTCGCTACTTCTTTTTGTCATTGGGTTGGAGTCACTTGTGAGTCTCGTCACCAGTGAGTGAAGTCCTTGAATATTTCTAATATGGCTCTTATAGGCAGGATTCCCCGTGAACTTGGAAACCTCTCATTTCTTGTTTCTCTTGACTTGGGAAGCAACAATTTCCATGGAAATTTGCCTCGAGAAATGACATGTCTGCATCAGCTTAAGTTTCTTGATTTGAGTTTTAACAACTTTGGAGGGGAGGTTTCTTCTTGGTTTGGGTTCTTACACCAACTTCAATTTCTATGTCTAAAGAATAATAGTTTCACCGGCTCCCTTCCCTCTTCATTTCTTAACATTTCAAATCTTGAAATGTTGAATTTGGCATTCAATTCCTTAGAAGGTCATATCCCTGTGTCTCTCTCGAATGCGTCGAGGTTGGAGAGGTTAGAATTATCTAGCAATTTACTTCATGGAAACATTCCAAAAGAATTCATCAATCTTCTCAACCTGAACTGGTTGGCCATACAATATAATAAACTTACGGGTTCTATACCACTTTCAGTTTTCAGCATTTCTAGAATAGAAGTCATTTCATTTATTGGCAATAGCCTATCAGGAAAGCTTCCCAATGGTTTATGCAATGGTCTTCCGGAACTCAAAGAGCTTTATCTATCAATAAACAAGCTTCGTGGTCATATTCCCATGAGCTTGTCAAATTGTTCACAACTTCAAATATTGGGTTTATCGGAAAATGAGTTTGATGGACATTACATAGTGAAATTGGAAAATTGAGTAACTTGCAGCAATTGTATCTCGGAGCTAACCATTTCACAGGTATGTTTTATCTTATGAATGCTAGTAATATTTTATCTATTTACCTCAAAAAAAAAAAAATTAATTACACATTAACTGCAGGGATAATTCCACAAGAAATTGGAAAGCTTGTTAATTTGATGGAGTTATGGATGAAGGGAAACCAGATAACCGGCTCAGTCCCAATTTCCATATTCAATATCTCGGTGCTGCAAGTTTTGTCACTGGCGAGGAACAATCTTAATAGATTCTTACCACGAGAGATTGGCAACTTAACCAAGATGCAATTTTTATATCTTGGACAAAATAGGTTTACCGCTACGTAATCAAAGTGATAGCAAGAGGTACAACTTATTGTTGAAAGTTGCTTTAAGAATGCAACTATTTTTTTCTGTTTTCTCCAGTTTTTTTTTCCGTACAATCCTAGTTAAATTAGGAGTCCTATCTTTGGTAGGAAACTAATTAGTTATTCTAATTTTGGTAGATATAGGTTGTTTCTTTGTCCTATTTTTAGTTGGAATAGCAACTATTTAAGTTGCTAAGTTGATGATCAATTATAGACTTTCTTTTAACAAGAAAATAATCTCTCTCTGTCTCTCTGCATATTCTCTTCTTCAAACTCCATCTCTGTTTCTGCGGCCAACTTTTAAATTGAATTCCTGCGTTGTTTCTCTTTAACAGTTTTAAGCCAATAATTGGTATCCAAGCTTTAATCTTAAGGGACCTGTGAGTGTATGCATCCAGTGGATACCATGAATGGAGAAGCAAATTTTTCTTCAATGGCACCACCAACTTTCGATGGAGAAAGTTATCAAATCTGGGCAGTTAGAATGCGGATATATCTGTAAGCTTTGGATCACTGGGATGCTGTTGCAGCTGAATATGAGATAGCTCCCTTGCCAGACAATCTCACGGTGGCGCAGATTAAAACTCACAAGGAGAAGAATACTAGGAAATCAAAAGCAATGGCATGCTTATTTACTGTAGTTTCATCTAACATCTTCACTCGTATCATGTCTCTTGAATCAGCGAAAGATGTATGGGATTATCTCAAAACTAAGTACGAAGGAGATGAAAGGATTTGAGGGATGCAAGTGTTGAATCTAGTACGTGAATTTGAGATGCAAAGGATGAAAGAAAGTGAAACCATAAAGGAGTACTCTGAAAGACTCCTTAATTTAGCAAATCGCATCAGATTGTTGGGTTCTGCTTTCAATGATTCAAGGATCGTTGAGAAAATCCTAGTAATGGCACCTGAAAGATTTGAGGCTACCTTAACAACCTTAGAAAATACTAAGGACTTGTCCAAGATAAAACTTCCAGAGCTCTTAAGTGCTTTTCAAGCACAAGAGCAACGACGTGTTATGAGACGAGGAGGATCTGTCAAAGGTGCCTTACCAGCCAAGCATCACGATGATGGATGTTCTAAGAAGAATAAGAATAAGAAGTACAAACCAACTAATGGAGAAGGTGCAGTGCAAAGCAACAAAAACAAAACACGTGGTTTCAAAAGAAACTACCCTCCTTGTAAGCATTGCGGCAAGCTCGGGCATGCACCTTTCAAGTGTTGGAAGAGGCCTAATGCTAAGTACACTAATTGTAATCATCTTGGGAATGAAGCAATCATCTATAAAAATAAATCTCAGCAACAAGATGCAGAGGCTCGAGTTGTTAATGAACAAGAAGAGGATCAACTCTTTGTTGCATCATGTTTAGCAAGGAGTGTCTCAAGCGAGTCGTGGCTGATCGATAGCGGATGCACAAATCATATGACTTGCGATAAAGATATTTTTAAAAATTTTAGCCCTACTAAAGTTACAAAAGTTAGGATCGGCCATGGTGGTTATATTCCAGCAAAAGGAATGGGAACCATTACAATTGAAACACAATCGGGCACTAAAACAATTTTTGATGTTCTTTATGTACCCGATTTGGACCAGAACTTGTTAAGTGTTGGTCGGTTATTAGAAAAAGGTTTCAAATTGTATTCCGAAGATAAACACTGCTTGATCAAGGAAGCATCTGGACAAGACCTATTTAAAATCAAAATGAGAGGCAGAGGTTTCTCATTAAATCCATTGGAAGAAGAGCGTGGATTTCACCAGTTGTGTGTGGAGCCACCTCTGCTAAAAGAAGACATTCCACCTGATGATAACGGCTGGCTTTATCCTGGTTGTGATTTCAAAGTTGACTGCATTGACTTGGTTAATGATAGTCAAGGAACTGACCTTTCCGTCACTAACAGCTGGGAGAAAGTATATCCCAAGGAAGCTGTTGCTGCGGCATTTGGGAAGAAGCTAGATGATATTTTTGGACTTCCATCGGATGACTCGGAGGATGATAACTACAACCCTGAAAATCCAGATGTAAAAAAAAAATGATTCCGAAGCAGAGGCAGAAATTTCCAAACTTGTTTCTACCCTTGGAGAACAAGTTTCTTTGCCATTGCCTAGAAAGATGAAAGGTACCCTCAAGAAGAAATTGGCGATTATTGATCCTGTGTTAAAAGACATACAGACAAAGAAACATGAAAGGATTAAGGAATTCTTGAACATTGAAACACAGATAGCAGCAATTTGTGCAGAAATAGCAGGAAATGTCAGATTTATCAGTCCCACAGATGTTCAAGTTAATGAACAAGACTTGACAGCTAAGCGATTGGCATAGCTGAAGTCACATCCTTAGGAACTTCAGTCTGAAACGAACCTCCGGTTGCAACGAGTGAATAGCTATATGAGCGCAATTCATGAACTTACAGTATTTATGTCACTTGATTTCAAGAAAATAATAGCTAATATCAATCCAAGCTTGGAGAATCATTTGAATGGACAGTCAAAGAGCATAAGCAATGAAACACTTGCTAACTTTAAAAGTGAAGTCAATTCACTGAAGCAATTGAAGCAGCAGCGGCTAGAAAGAATGCAAGATCTTAGCAGTTCTCTAATAGAACTTTGGAACCTCATGGACATGCCAATGGAGGAACAACAGAGGTTTAACCATATCACTTCCTTAGTTTCTTCCTCTATTGATGAGATAACTAGACAAGGATCCCTTGCCATTCACATTATTGAACCGGCTGAAGTAGAAGTTGAACATTTAAGTGCTCTAAAGACCAGTAAGTTGAGAGAATTGATATTTAAGAGACAGAATGAGCTCGAGGAAATCTACAGGAGTGTTCATATGGATGTAGATAGTGAGACTGCACGCCAGATTTTAATCCAGCTTATGGAGTCTGGTAGTGATCTCTCTGGTCTGCTTTCAAGCATGGATGATTAGGTGGTGAAAGCCAAAGAGGAAGCTGCTAGCAGGAAAGATGTTCCGAATAAAATGGAAAAATGGAAACATGCATCCCAAGAGGAAAGCTGGCTTGATGAGTATGGAAAGGATGAAAATCGTTACAGCGCTGGGAAAGATGTCCACATCAATTTGAAACGTACGAAAAAATCATGGATTTTGGTCAGCAAAATACCATCCCTCATTGAGAACTTGACTTCCAAGATGAAGGCCTGGGAGAAGTAACTCTAATCTACTGCAAGTCTGAAAACCAGCTAGCAGACCTGTTCACTAAGCTACTTCCAGTCAGCAAGTTCGATCTTCTAAGGCAAAGAATTGGTGTTTGCATTTCATAAAGCAAGGAGGAGTGTTGAAAGTTTCTTTAAGAATGCAACTATTTTTTTCTGTTTTCTCCAGTTTTTTTTTCGTACAATCCTAGTTAAATTAGGAATCCTATCTTTGGTAGGAAACTAATTAGTTATTCTAATTTTGGTAGATCTAGGTTGTTTCTTTGTCCTATTTTTAGTTGGAATAGAAACTATTAAGTTGCTAAGTTGATGATTAATTATAGACTTTCTTTTAACAAGAAAATAATCTCTCTGTCTCTCGGCATATTCTCTTCTTCAAACTGCATCTCTGTTTCTGCGGCCAGCTTTTAAATTGAATTCCTGCGTTGTTTCCCTTTAACGGTTTTAAACCAACACTTATGCTAGTTTACTCACTAGTATTCCTTTTTGTCCTTGTGTTGCCAGGTGCAATACCCAAAGAGATGAGCAATCTCATTGAGTTGGAGGAACTTCTGCTTGATCTTAATAATTTTAGTGGTCCACTTGATATGGAGATCTTCAACATATCCGGGCTGAGAATATTTGATATTTAAATAAACAATCTGTCAGGATGCCTCCCACCAAACATAGGTTCTCTCTTCCCCAACATTGCAGAGATTTATATGGGAAACTTAACCAACCTTGTTGGGACTATTCCTCATTCTATAACCAATCTTGTCGGGACTATTCCTCATTCTATCTCCAAATGTTCAAAACTTACTATTCTTGATCTTTCACACAACAAACTCACTGGCTTGATTCATAGTTCACTTGGATATTTGACTCATCTACGGTTCCTAAACATGAGAGGAAACAATTTAACCAGCGACTCATCGTTAAGCTTCATGAATTCCTTAACCAATTGCAGAAATTTAACATCTCTTTCTTTATCTCTGAACCCTCTAAATGACATGTTTCCAGCCTCCGCGGGGAACCTTTCCACCTCTCTTAGAGTATTTTACACCACCAGTAGCAAAATGAAAGGACGAATTCCAAAATGAAGTTGGGAACTTGAGCAGCTTATTAGACCTTAAACTTTCTGGAAACAAATGGTTGGATCGATTCCCACATAAATTGGCAAGCTGAGAGACCTGCAGGGGTTGTTCTTGAGAAATAACAAACTTAAAGGATCTATCGGTGATAATCTATGTAAATTGCAGCACTTGGATGTCATCGACTTGACTCAAAATCAATTTTCAGGTTCTCTTCCTAATTGTTTAGGGAATGTTATTTCCCTTAGGAAGATACATCTCAGTTTTAATAAATTGAGTTCCAGTATACCACCAAGCTTAGGGAACCTTAAAAATCTAGTGGTTCTTGACTTATCGTCAAACAACATGGTAGGTTCTTTACCTCGAGAAATTGGAAATCTAAAGGCTGCAACATTAATAGATCTGTCAATGAATCGATCTCAAATGAAATTCCTAAAGAAATTGGAGGATTACAAACTCTGGTGCACCTATCTTTGAGACACAAAAAATTGCAAGGAGCTATACCTGACTCAATGAGCAACATGGTATGTTTGGAATTTCTAGACCTTTCGGATAATAATATATCGGGAACTATTCCCATGTCGTTGGAGAAACTTCAATACCTCAAGTATTTCAATGTTTCTGCCAACAAATTGCATGGTGAAATACCCTCAGGGGGTCCTTTCAAGAATCTTTCGAGTCAATTTTTCATCTGCAATGAAGAACTGTGTGGTTCTTCAAGATTTGGTGTCCCGCCATGCCCCACTTCATCAAAGCACAAATCAAATAGGAAAAAACTGCTAGTTCTATTTCTATTCCTAGGACTTGCAATTTTGTTTGTTCCTATCATATTTGTGTTTTTATCGATAAGGTATAGAAGAGGTAAAAGAGCTCCTCAACAAGCAGACTCATTGTCTACAGTAACACGAGAAAGGATTTTATACTATGAACTGCTCCAAGCAACGGATGACCTTAGTGAGAGTAATCGGGTTCGGTTTGGAAGTTTTGGCTCTGTTTACAAAGGCATTATCAGATGTGGAACTGCCATTGAAGTTAAAGTGTTCAATCTGCAGCTGGATGTGACATTAAGAGTTTTGATACGTAATGTGAAGTTTTCCGTAGCCTTCGCCATAGGAATCTCGTAAAAGTCATTACTAATTGTTCCAATCTTGATTTCAAGGCTTTAGTTCATGATTATATGACTAATGGGAGTCTTGAGAAGTATTTGTATTCTCACAACTACTTCTTCGACATCAAGCAGAGACTAAGCATAATGATAGATGTGGCATGTGCTTTGGAATATCTTCACTATAGGTGCTCGTTGCCTGTGATTCACTGTGACGTGAAGCCTAGTAACGTATTGTTGGATGAAGATATGGTTTCCCACCTCAGTGACTTTGGCATTTCAAAACTGCTTGGTGAAGATCAGGGTGATTTGTACACTAAAACCTTTGCAACATTCAGGTATATTGCACCGGGTACGTCTCTTAGTTTTGCTGATTTTTCCTTTCTCTTTTTTCCCACCTAAAATGTATATTTCATCTTTATTTTGTTTGACTGT
>NC_061114.1:12930562-12945650 GCF_002878395.1 Capsicum annuum | reverse complement strand
ATTCCTCTTTCCCTTAAAATATGTTTGAATAGAAAATTCTCATAAATATAAATTTTAAAATCAGAAAGAGAAAGAGACCTCTTTGCTATTTAAAGTTTCAAAACCTCATCATTGCTAGTCATATCCATATTCCTACCAATTTATGCAATTATGGAGAAAGCTTTCACCTCTTTTCTCTTTATGCTTCAGTACTATGTTATAAGTAGTTCAGCCATGACCCAATTTAACATCTCCACTGATCAATTAGCTCTTCTTTCCCTGAAATCTAAAATCATTTTGGACCCCTTTCACTTATTGGATGAAAGTCGGTCTCCATCTACGTCTGTTTGTCATTGGGTTGGAGTCACTTGTGGCTCTCGTCACCAGAGAGTGAGATTATTGAATCTTTCCAACATGGATCTTATGGGATCAATGCCCCGTGAACTTAGAAACCTCACATTTCTTGTTTCTCTAGACTTGTGAAGCAACAATTTCCATGTAAATTTACCTCAAGAAATGACACATTTGCATCGACTTAAGTTTCTTGATTTAAGTTTCAACAGCTTCAGTGGGGAGGTTCCCTCTTGGTTTGAGTTTTTACACCAACTTCAAGTACTAAATCTCGGAAATAATAGTTTCACTGGTTCCATCTCTTCTTCATTTTCTAATATTTCAACACTTGAGACTTCGATTCTGAAATTCAATTCCATAGAGGGCCAAATTTCAAAAGTGATTGGAAGTCTTATAAACCTTACAGTATTAAATTTGGGGGGTAACAAGCTCATAGGATTTATTCCTATGTTACTCTCGAATGCCTCAAGGTTGGAGACTTTGGAGATATCTTATAATTCACTTCAAGGAAACATTCCAGAAGGGATCGGCTATCTTCACAACATGAAAGTGCTATCCATACAAGAGAATCAACTTACGGATTTTATACCTTTCCCAGTTTTCAATATTTCAAGAATTGAAGTCATTGCATTATCAAACAATAGCTTATCGGGATATCTTCCCAATGATTTATGCAATGGTCTTCCGAAACTCTAAGGGCTTTATCTGTCATATAACAAGCTTCATGGTCATATGCCTATAAGCTTGTCAAATTCTTCACAAACTTCAAATATTGTCGTTATCATATAATGAATTTGATGGACCAATACATAGTGAAATTGGAAGATCAAGTAACTTGCAGCAATTATATCTCGGATATAACCATTTCACAGGTATGCTTTAATTACTTCCAAAAAAATTAATTACACATTAACTGCAGGGATAATTCCACAAGAAATTGGAAATCTTGTTAATTTGATGGAGTTATGGATGGAGAGCAACCAGATGGCCGGCTCAGTCCCAATCTCCATATTCAATATCTCGGTGCTGAAAGTTTTGTCACTGGCGGGGAACAATCTTAATGGATTCTTATCACATAAAATTGGCATCTTAACGAAGATGCAATTTTTGTATCATACACAGAATAGGTTTACCGGTACGTGATCAAAGTGATAGCAAGAGGCACAACTTTATGCTAGTTAACTCACTAGTTTTCCTTTTTTTCCTTGTGTTGGCAGGTGAAATACCCAAAGAGATAATCAATCTAGTTGAGTTGGAGGAACTTCTGCTAGGGTCTAATAGATTTAGGGGTCCACTTACAATGGTGATCTTCAACATATCAGGGCTGAGAGTAATTTATCTTTCATTCAACAATGATACCTCCCACCAAACTTAGGTTCTCTCTTACCCAACATTGAAGAGCTTTATCTGTCTGACATTAACAATCTTGTTGGGACTATTCCTCATTCTATCTCCAATTGTTCAGAACTTACTATACTAGATCTTTCATACAACAAACTCACTGGCTTGATTCCTAGTTCTCTTGGATATTTGACTCTTCATTAAGCTTCCTAACTTCCTTAGCCAATTGCAGAAATTTAACAGCTGTTTCTCTATCTTTAAACCGTCTAAACAGCATGCTTCCAGTCTCTATAGGGAACTTTTCCACATCACTTATAAAATTTTATGCCAACAGTTGCAAGATCAAAGCGCGAATTCCAAATGATTTTGGGAAATTAAGCAGCTTATTAGACCTTGATTTTTCTGCAAACAGCTTGGCTTGATTGATTCACACAACAATTGGCAACTTGAGAAACCTTCAGCGCTTCAACTTGAGTAACAACAAACTTACAGGATTTATTGGGGATCATATATGTAAATTGCATCATTTGGGTGATATTTACTTGGGTCAAAATCAACTTTCAGGATCTCTTCCAAATTGTTTAGGGAATATTACTTCCCTTAGGGAGATACATCTCGGTTCCAACAAATTGAGTTCCAATATGCCACCAAGCTTAGGATACCTTCAATATCTAGTGGTTCTTGACTTATCGTCAACACATGGTAGGTTCTTTACCTCCAGAAATTGGAAATCTAAAGGTTGCGATACTAATAGATTTGTCAATAAATCAATTTCTCAAATGAAATTCCTAGAGAAATTTGAGGATCTATACCTGACTCGGTGAGCAACATGGTAGGTTTGGAATTCCTAAACTTTTCTAACGATATGTCTTTGGAGAAACTTCAAAACCTGAAATATTTCAACGTTTTTGTCAACAAATTGTATGGTGAAATACCTTCAGGAGGTCCTTTCAAGAACCTCTCGAGTCAATTTTTCGTCTACAATGAAGCATTGTGTGGTTCTTCAAGATTTAGTGTCCCGCCATGCCCCACTTCATCAAAGCACAGGTCAAATAAGAAAAGATTGCTAGTTCTATTTTTTTTCGCTGGGAATCACACTTTTATTTGCTCCTCAAAAAGCTGATTCATTTGCTGCCATAACAAGAGAAAGAATTTCATACTATGAATTGATCCAAGCAACAGATGTGCTTAGCGAGAGTAATCTGATTGGTTCCGAAAGTTTTGGCTCTGTTTACAAAGGAGTTCTCAAAAGTGGAACTACTGCTGTTAAAGTGTTCAATATGCAAGTGGATGAGGCATTCAAGATCTTAGATACGGAATGTGAAGTTCTGCGCAACCTTCGCCATAGGAATCTCGGAAAAGTCATCACTAGTTGTTCCAACCTTGATTTTAAGGCTTTAGTGTTGGAGTATATGCCTAATGGTCGTCATGACAAGTATTTGTATTTGCACTACTTCCTCGACATCAAGCAGAGACTAAGCATAATGATAGATGTCGCATATGCACTAGAATATCTTCACAGTGGGTGCTCGTCGCCTGTGATTCATTGTGATCTGAATCCTAGTAATGTCTAGTTAAATGAGGATATGGTTTCCCACCTAAGCGACCTTGGCATTTTAAAACTGCTTGGTGTCGATGAGAGTGATTTATACACTAAAACTGTAGCAACATTGGGGTATATTGCACCAGCTATGCCAGTTTTATCTGATTTTTCCTCTCTCTTTTCCCAACTGGAATGTATATTGCATCTTTATATTAATTGTTTGACTGTAGAGTATGGACGGGATGGGATGGTATCAATAAAATGTGATGTCTATAGCTACGGGATCTTGTTGCTAGAAACCTTTACCAGGAGAAAGCCTAATGAGTTTGAGGGTGATCTTGGCTTGAAGCAATGGATGAGTTATTCACTTCAAGAGGCAGTAATGGACGTCGTAGATGCCAACTTGCTAACATCAAGGGGCAATTGCTTACAGAAGGACCTACATGTTGTGGCATCAATAATGAAAGTGGCATTAGATTGTTGTGTTGAATCTCCAGCAGGAAGGACAAACATGAAAGATGTTGTAGGGACTCTACAAAAGATCAAGATTCAACTTCTTTCATGCTAAGCCTGTTCTTGGAATCTCTCGTTGTTTCAAGTGACTTGTTTGTTGCAAATATTTGTGGATTCATGTAAATATTTCTTTTTTTGTTTTGATTTAGCACTTGATTTCCTCTTAATATTTATGTTGCAAAATGATGGAACTTATAAATATAAATTGAATTACAATGACCAAATTAATCCTCTAGAAAATCTCAAGCAGAACAATTTTTTAAAAATTGTTAGAGGAATTAACCTGAGTACAAATAGCAATTAATACAGTAAATGTTTTACACGGGAAACACTGATGACATATAACATCAAGACAACAAACAAAAAGAACAATGAAAAAAAATGTTTTCATAAAGCTTACATGATAAGGAAAAAAGGGTAGCTCGGTGCACGAAGTATTTTGCATCGACGCAAGATATAAACAAGGGTTGTACCAAAGGGTTGTAATGCAGGCAACTTGCCTGACACAAACATCAGTGACCGATTCCACGACTTGAATATGTGACCTATAGGTCCCACAATGATAAATGAAGAAGAAAGATAATTAAGTTGCTACTTTTCTTTCAACACAGTACAAAATCAACCTCCATTCGTCCAGATTTTCCAAATTAACCAATTCTTTACACCACAACTCTTTTTGTTTTCACATTCTTACCTCTAAGTTTTGATTTCTTGATTTTGCACCTGTTGTTGCTCATTGCCTTGCCATGTCCAAACTATAAACTTCCTGTATTCTGCAGTATCTCCTGATTTTTTTTTTCACTTCTAAAACATTGAAAGCTGGCGTAATCTCAAATATCTCTGCATCAATTGCTAGTTTCACTTTTCTCCCTTCCTTGCTTCCTTGCATTTTCACCGTCCCGTCTTTTTTCTTCACCTTTTGCAACATAATGAAGTAAATAAAGTTTGTTCATAGATACACGCAGAATACACGTAGAACGTCAAGTAGGATTACAAATTGACACGTAGGACTCCACAAAGAATGCATGTGTCTACTTGTTCAACTTTGTACAAGTTTAAATGTCTACTTGTGCACACCCGAAGTTGGAGGGAATATATAGATGCTAGATAAGGCCATGTTAAAGGACGTCATGTAGGATTACGGATTGCCTCCTAGTGCACACCCAAAGTTGGAGGGCATATATAGATGCTAGATAAGTCCAGGATAAAGGGCACAACTATGTATTATGCCTCTAAATATTAAACTTTTAGCTAAGATGGTCACAAAGGTGAAGCTGCATAAGGTAAAGGTGCTCAGATTAAACTTTTTGATGAGATGAACTTGCAAGTGAAGCAAAAATTATAAACTGTGAAATTAACCATTGGACTATCTTGATGAAATTTCTGACTTCTGTATTGCACAATTTCAAATAGTATGAGACCACATAAAAATGATTTTTACGTGCTCGGATGATAAGAAAAAGAATTAGACCGGCCCATATACGAGCATGATTGGACATGTCGAATAATAATCAAGTAAATAAAGTGTGTTCTCCCTAACAGTTTAAGCATTAAAATGAGATGCTCATCATACATTTCTGATAGTATACATTAAAACTCCCCATCGAAGCTATTTCCTCTAGCTTTGAAACGATAGTGGATGCTGAATTTTGTGTAGTGAATCTAGCATCTGATCTACAGCTCTTATCTTTCTTTAACAAGCTAGAGAGATCAAAAGCAGGTGAAAGAGAAATGATATCAAAAGCATTCAAACAAGTAGGCTTCATAGTTGATGGACTTTGCTCTTTTTGACCTGAAGAACTTTCTCCATCTGAATCATCCACAATATCGAAAATACAACGAGGTAATTTATTTATCCTGTTTTTGATCCAAAATTAGTGGTTTATAAATTTGTTTGAATCCTTTCTTGAACAAATTGTTGTTCATTAGCTTAGCTAATCTGATTCTTGAAAATGGATTTGGATCAAGAATTCTTGAAAGAAGTTTTTTCACTTCAGAAGGGGAATATTCAGGACATTTGAATTCCCCTTCAGTAATTTTCTTGTACATTAACATTAAATTTGCATCATGGAATTGCAACATCCCATACTTTTAATGCTCTAGTAATGCCTTAAAAATGACCCTTAGGACCCCTATATCGATGGTAAACCAAATCTAGTGGTTGTGGGTTGCATTGGGGGTACATTTGGGTGTTGAAAATGAGTTGGCATCGAAAACGGGACCCTCCGCAAAGGCTCAGCGCCACGGAGGGGTCGCAAATGTACACTGCCTCGGGTTTGCTTTGGCCACGCACCGCAAACCCTGAGGTTTGCTTTGTCCATGTGCTGCAAACCTTGAGGTTTGCTATGGCCATGCGCCGCAGGGTTATTTCCAGGCGTCAAAAAGTGGTTCGTTTTATTTTAATTTAAGGGCTTTGAGGTCTTTTCACCCCTATAACCATCCATAATCCCTAATGAACGAAATTTAGGTCTTTAAACACTCTTATCACTCTCAAAATCCCCAAATTATCTTTACATAAGAAAGAGAGGAGAAACTACCTAGGGTTGAGAATTTTAAGCTTCAAAGGTCAAATTTCTCTACGTTTTCATCGATTTCGAGGCATGTGGGACTATCCTAACTCTGATGGGCGTAAGTTTTAATGTTTTTTACAAGCTTTAAAGTATATATGTATGTACGTATTATGATTTTGGAGAGCATGTATTTCGAACTGCATTTTATGATGAAATCTTGAAATTACTATGGGGTTCTCCATTAAACTTCAATCATAATCATGTGAAAAGGAGTATTGAGTTTTCGACAAGTAATTTACGAGCATGATTTAAGAAATTCCCTCTCTTTTTTTCCTTAACACGTGATGGAGTGTTGAAACACAATATTAAACGTATAAATTTAAATGCTTTATGATCATTTATGGATTTACATTTTTTTATGATCCATTGAGAGGGTGTTTTCTTGTTTGATTTATATAAATGCTCATTTAGTAAAACGGTTGATGGTGAATTACATGTGATCGATGAAAAGATGACCACCTTATGATTTGAATCTTAAAAAGAGGGTGTTTTACATATGTGTTGATATGCTAATTGTAATAAGAACCTTCATGTGGTGTTGAATCCTTTTGGTGGTCATTTACATGCTTTTTGAATGAAAGGACTATGATATGAGATGATATTATGGCTTGTAAGTCTAGGTATGACGATACCTATTATGAAGTACCCTTGACATGAAAGTGAATGAATGTCTTAAGTATGATGCATGATTGTTTTTAAAGGCCTAAAAATTGGGCTTAAAGAGAGTTAAATGGTTACCTAAAGAAGGCATGAGTTCAAATAACTCATTGTTGAAATCGAGTTTTGCCGACACGGGTATTATTTTGCCATGAAACAAAAATTATACGCTGGCAATGACCCTGTGGTGTAATAGAGATTAGAAACTCTAGCACCTATGGCAAACTTGGGTTGGGGGTTTGACCATCGAGTTAAGGTCGGATCCCAAATAGCCCATGGGTTACCATTCAGAACTGTATGGTGTACCATCTATCTCAGGATTAAAATAAAGAGAGTTGAGACTATAGTTTACAAGAATGTTTTGAAGCCTTTGAATAGTGCCCATGTGTTTTAGCTATATTATTCTAAATTAGTTTTTAAATTCTCTCAATTATTATACATGAATTATTCGTTATATTGGGTTGTTCTACATAACAATACTTTCCAAGTATTGATTCCCTTCCCCTACAGGTTCTAGGGCACAGTCCTGTGCCCTAACTCAGCTGTAGATTTTCCCCAGATAGTCAATGCTAGTGAGCCTCCCTTACTTCGGAAGACTTCTTATCCATATGGTAGTTTCAGTTGTTTTATGGTCTAGCTGGGGGCCTTGTCCCAATTTAGACAGACTAGTTTATTCAGTTCAGTAGAGGCTTTTGTGGATTGTTTTAGATTAGATTTAGGTTTCATTACGAATTGTTATCATGAAGTATAAAGTTTGGTTATAGGCTTTTCATGTTTTAAGTTTATCTTCCGCATTTTTATTTTCATATGAATTATGCTTATGGTCACATTCTAAGGGGTCTCTTGAGCATTCATGGTTTGGAATGTCTATTACGGCCAATGCCTCGGTTCGGGTTGTGACAGGAATGGAAGATAACCAGCTAACAAGACAAACAAAATGCCTCCACAAAACCAAGTATTTGCCTTTTCTCCGTCGTACCCTCTCTTATTTATGACCTCTGGAGCGACGTATGCTAGGTCGGCTCAAGCCTAAAGCAACTAAAGTCATTGCTTTAGGCCTCAAACATTTGGGCCCCCTAAATTTTCTAATTAAATGATGTTTTTAATTTGAGAAAATCCTTTTAAAAAAATTATTCTCGAAAATAAAAAATGTTTTTACTAATTTATTTCCAATTAATTATACGTCTTGAAGAAAAAAGTACTTTTTTAAAGGTATAGAATTTCATGTACCCCTTCTGTATCATTTTACTTGGTGTCTTTTTAAATATGTTTGTTTCACATTAGCTATTCATTTCACAAATCATGTGTTTTATTACTTAATTTTCCATATTACCCTCAATATTAAATAATTAAAGGAAATAGTAATTGTTAGATTTCGAGTTTCAAGACAATATTAATAGGTTAATTTTATAAAATAAACTTTAGATTAATATTTTTTTAATGGATGTGCCAAGTCAAAAGAGGCCAAGTAAAATGAAATGAACGGAGTATTGAAACAAGATTAATTTTGAAAGACTACACAAATTCTTTCCTTATTCTCCAAAACAAACCTATTTTGGAACAAAATGAAGAGGCTAAAACACGATTTATCTCAATTTGTGTTGTTTTAAATTTTCTAAAAGCTAAAAAAATTATGTTTAAGCACATATTGTTAAAGTCAAAAAGTTTGAATCTCGAAAATAGAAAAATATCATATAAATTAAAATATTGGGAGAAACTAGAAAAATTGACTCCAAGTGATATTATTATTATTTTTTAATAAAATGTCAAGCCCCTCATTAAAATTTTGCTTTAGGCCACCATATTTATTGAGCCGCCCCTGGACGTATGCTCGAGTTCCACCTGTCATGTGGAGGAGTTTCTTTTGTCTTTTGGCCTCGTAAAGAGCACTCAGGCCAAAATCGAAGACCTTTAGGTTTCCGGTTTCATCCAGGAGTATATTTTCAGGTTTCAGGTAGTGATGATAGACACCTTGGCTATGACAGAAATCAACAGCCGCGATTAATTGCGGGAAGTATTTTCGCGCCGCTGATTCCCCAAAACTCCCTTTAAAAGTTATTCCTTGACCTATGTAGTCTCAGTGTTTGGACCCACATGTTGTGCTGGTCCTTATTTAGTTCTCAATAATAAATGGCAAGCTAAGTCCAACAACGTTGCTTAAACAATCTGTCCCGTCTAAGTGGGACCTATCAGAATGTCTGTACATTGCTAAACATATAGAAATAACACGAGTGTTTGGAACATGACGGATGTTCTGTTCTCTGTGTTATCTAGTTGGAGAAGACGATCAAATAATTTGAATGGAAAAAAATTCGTTACAGTTTGTAATACTCTTGCTTACAACTGTTATCTCTGTAGATGACAAATGTTTTGTGTGAAATTTAGAGGTTGTCTAGTTCTACAGAACTACCTATTTCACTTAAAGGTCGAATATTCTTTAGTATAATAAGATTATCCGGAACAGAGCCTAATGGAGATAGAAGATTCATTTGAGGCAGGACTGTAATTTCTAAGGCATGCAGTTATATGTAAACCATAGTGCCCTTTTTTATGGTCTACTAGTATATTTATCTACGCGATGCACGGGATTATAGAATTTTAATAGTTAGAACATCTCACATCATTTTAGTTTTATTAAAATATAATTGTTATCTTACTTTCAATACAATGTATTTAATAATATACACTTAATAAATTAATATTACATTTGCACAATCATCAAATAACATTTTGATACAACACAAACACTAAAATTGTACCCTTTTTTTAAATATACCATGGTTCTAGCTTTTCAAAATTGCTTGTCAGTTACATTTCATTTTATTTGGATTGAATTACATCCACCTTTGGATGAAGTTTATTTTGTTGAAAACAAACTTTAAGAAAATATTCGTAATCATATGACATGATTAGTCTCTGTAAAATAATGCTTTAGTACTTGAACTTGAATTGTGGCACTCATGTAAAATGATGCTTTAGTATTTTTAACTTGAGTTGTTCAACCTTTAGTCATCTTTAAATTCACTGTTATAATTGATTTCTAATTGTTGTCATGATTGTTGGGTGTATTATTCCATTAAGAGACTCCATTAATTTGAATTACAGTCTCCTAAAATTCACACAATTTAAAAATAAATGATCTCATAATAGTGCTCTGTCATATATTATACATCTGGCATTTATATTTTAAATTGTATGTCAATTGTATTTAGATGTCCACCAAATAATGTGTTTAGATAGGTCTTATACTTTTTGTTTTATATTATTTCTTTCTTTATGTTCTTTTATTTACTGCTACTACATTACTTGCTACTACATTACTCATTACTTAATATATATAACATTAATTTAATTGTTACTTGATTTGATATTCTTATCTATTACTCTATTTTAATATAAAATTCGTAAATATAAATTATTCGTCCACCTAAAGTTAATCATCTTTAAAATATTATTCTATTGATTGAGTTTATTTCATTGATTACATTTAACAATAATATTTTGGAGTATCATTTACTCAGGTCATTTTCTAAAATAGCACAAAGTAAAAATAATATTACATTATCAATCCAAATTAGTGTTTAATCCATTTACATCACCCATCAAGGCGAATAACGTCCTTTCTCAATAATCTTGTATTTTTTTTTTCATTGCCTTAAAAAGTTACTTTTTATAACCGTTATAATGTTTCTATTATTTTATGATACATTACTTTTGTCATTTTGATATTTAAATTTCGAACATTTAGCATTTCACTTAAATGCAAATAATACTATAATACTATATTATATTCTAAGATGTGATTTTGAATTCACCTAAAGTATAATCAGAACTTGAATATTTTGACCATCTCCCTTTTCATGTATATTTTTTGTTCTAATATGATAATTTTGTTAACTTATTTCCATTTAGTATTTTACATAACATCATATATATATATATATATATATATAATATAATATAATATAATTAGTGTCAAATTCATAACTAATTTTTAAAATTGAGTTCGTCTAAAGTATTTAAAGAAATAAGTTTGCTTATCATAAAGTATATTAACATTTTTAATAATCTTGTTTTCTTATTTGGTGTACATTAACAATTTTATTATCTTTAATTTTTTAAAATTCCTACATAATTTATTTTAACTACTTTATATTTTAATTAAAATTCAAACAATTTTAACCTTTTAAATCAGATCCAATCTGAATTAAATAGATTGTACTGCATTATGATATCCTTATTTTAATAATCCAACGAAATAATGTAAATAGTTTAAACATAAGGGTATGAAAGTTATTGAATTTTAAAAATTTAAATTATTATCTTTTAACTAAAAGAGTGAATATATAAATGCATACTCCGTATTTACATTATTCTAATACTAACATTAAAAAGAAAAAAAAATCTACTATATATATTGTGAGATATATAAAGAAACTAGAGAAAATTGAAGGAAATGTCTCATTAAGTCTGGAATGAAGGATTGGTGACATTGACAAACTTAAAGGGTTAAACATCATTAGGAAACTTGATTAAGTTAATTGTGGACTTGATTAATATTTATAAAATTTTCTAATCTTTTCAAAAATACAATTCAACCCAACCCACACCCCTCTTCAATCCAAATCAATCAGCCTCCCGCCTCTCTCTCTCGATCGACAGCTTCTCTTAACTCTCTCCCAACCATCAGTTTAGGAAATTTCTCCTTTCAATCCTCGGCGACTTCAATATCCGACGACAAATAGTTATGATTCAAGTTCCTTTTTGACTTCAACCTTCAATCGACGTGACAACCTTGCTCTCTGACCACAACAACTTCGAATTATTCAACCTTCAATCAACGTGACAATCTTGCTCTTCGGCCACAACAGCTTCAAATTCATCATCGTTCCTTTTCTTCTTTCACAAGTAAAAATTTATGGCCTTTTTAGTTTTTTAAAAAATGAAGAACGTGAGCCAAATTCTCTTATAGTATTGGTTAACAATTTTGATATTTGTTGCTTTAATTTAAAATGCGGTCTCAATAAAACCCTAATTTCTAGTATTTCTTCTCTTCTCTTTTCGAAGTGAATTTTGATTTTTTATTGTTTGTTGCATTTTTTTGAAGTTTAATTTTTGTGGTTTGTATTTATAAAACAAAATAACGATTTGGGTTGATTTGTTCTGTTCTTATTCTTGATAAAAATAGTGATATTGCTATTTTTTTGTTGAACAAAATTATGCTACTGTTTTTTGTTTTATCCAACAGATTATCCATCTGGTGGAACATATTAACCATCTAATGAAATAGATTTGTCAGATGATGCAATAGATCAACCATCTGATGCATCGGAGGAACCATCAGATTACAATTTTGATGCAACATATTAATCATCTGATGCAACAGTTTTAGCATATAATGCAATAGTATCTGATGCAACAGAATTAACCATATGTTGCAACAAATTAAGCATCAGATAAAAAATCTGATGCAACTGATTAACCATCTGATGCAATGGAAGAACCATCGGATTAATGATCTGATGCAACAGATGAACCTCCTATTGGATAAAATCCTATCAACTCTTCCGACAGGACATGTCCAAGACATGATTTTTCCAACTAATCATTTATCTGCTGCGATAGATAACCTAATGTTGGAAGAAATCTAAATAATATGGACTGTTGATAACTGTTCCAATAGATCACTCATGTGTTGCAACAGATATGTGACCTGTTGCACAGACCATTCATCTTTCTCAATGGATGAGTGATATATTTTGTATTGTCTCAATAGATTACTCAGCCGTTGCTGTAGGTTAGTTAACTATTTCAATAGATCACTCATATGTTGCACCAGATATGTGATCTGTTGTACAGAACATTCATCTTTCTCAACAGGTGAGTGATATATTTTGTATTGTCACAACAAATTACTCAACCGTTGCTACAGGTTATTTAACTATATCAACAAATCACTCATAGGTTGAAACAGATAATGTTGCAATAGATGTGTGATGTGCTACACCGACCATTCATTTTTCTCAACAGATGAGTGATATATTTTATATTGTTGAAACAGATTACTCATCCATTGCAATAGTTTATTTAACTATTCCAAAAGATCTTTCATCTTACAACAATATGTGATCTGTTGTATAGACCATTCATCAATCTTAAAATATGAGTGATACGTTTTGTATTGTTGCAACAGAATGCTCATCTGCTGCAACAGGTTTGTTACATGCTGCAACATATATACTGCCTGGTGCAATAGATAAGTGATCTGTTGGAACTGTTATTTTACTGTATTGCTTGTTAGATTTACTATTATCTTTTTTAACGATGCATTAATCAACTGTAATATATATTTTTATGTTCCTATTAATTATAGATAATATGGCTCTAAAAAAATAGAAACTGAATCAAGTCCAAATAAAGAAACAAATGAAGCATTTAGGCTACATCCACCACTCTAAGATCTTACTTTACAAGTGTTATCTCAATCAGGAGCAGATTATGATAAACACGGGGAGGAGGAATGTTTCAAAAGAGATGATGCAAATGCTAACAGCCCTTCCGTCGAAGAGTTGGTCAAAACCTTTAACATTGATCATTATCCTGTGAGAATGTAGTTCGATGGTGCCACAGATTTAATAGGTGATTTTGTGGTTAAGTCAGCCATGGGAAAATCTTTTGACGCCTTCAAAAAATACTTCAAGAATAAAAATTGGATGCTTATTTCAGTGAAAACTGCTTTGGGAAATATCTTGATTTTCCGGAGGACAACAAAGCTCATTTTCAAATGAAAATGATATATGAACTTCTCAAGCATAAGTTTATGTATGAAAACAAAGATAAGATGGATGAGGTGTGGATAAATTACTATGGCATGCCTGTGTGTTTTGGTTGGAAGGATTTTTCCATAGTTACTGGATTAAAACGTTATCCTCCTTCTCAAGTTATAGCTATTCTAACTCAAAAAAGCACCCCACACATCCAAAAAAGGCAAAGAGAAGTCGTTTGATCGTGATGACTTGGTGTCCATTGTTGGTCCAAGCTTCAAAAATAAAATTTGATAGAAGTGTTGAAAGGTAAAGAACTTTCAAAGAAGCACAAGCAGTCATTGTGCTTGGTTTGATTTGTACATAATATTCTTTGGGCAAGAAACATTAACAGCAACATAACCGTTGGTTTAAGAAAGCTCTCCGAGGATCTTGAGGCATTTAACAGCTATCCTTGGGGTTATAAAAGCTTCAAAATGATTATCCAATATTTGTTGACTCCGTTAGTACCAAAGATAGTCAACTTATATGGCTTTCCATGGGCTTTCATGGTAAATGTTTCCTTTCCTTATTTTATTATGATATCATTCATTTTTTTTTTACTCAATAATGGTTTTGATTTTTTGGTGTTATTTTATAGGCTTGGGCATTTGAAGCCATTCCTCATTTGAGACAACAAGTGAACTACCAGGAAGAAGTTCCTGTCCAAGAATCTTGAGATGGTTGTAGGCCAAAATTGATAAAAATGCAAAATTTCTTGATCTCTTCAACCCCTCGAAGGATGTAGTAAGTATAATTATAATTAAGTTTTTATTTTAATTAAAGATTTTTTTTGAATGATCTAATCATCATTCTAATATATGTAATGATTTATGTTAGATTATGCATGCGTCTCTAGTTCCGACAAATCGAGAGTTGAAGATGCTATTTTTTCTTACTTTACGGTCTGTGCAAACTTTATCGAACCCTAAGGTCATCAACAGAATAAAAATAGATTTGTTTGGAGCAACAACCATTACAAGAAAAACAGTTTTGAATGGTGGACTTGTTATTATTGATGGTCTTAGTGGCGATGGAGCTGTTGGTGATGGTTGTGGTGCTGCTGTTGGTGATAATGATGCTCCTCTTACAGTATTTAAAACATACCATTATGAGTATAATCATACTAGTTATACAGAGTTTGCCTCCCCCAGCAAATGTTCTGCATGCAAATGTCAAGACTGCAGGGCGAAATATGATGTAGTGATTAATGCTATAAATGCATTAACTGCTTCTGTAAAGGAATTGACATCTAAGAGGGGTGTCATTCCATCAAACAGGATTTTATTTCCATCCACTGTCACGACCCAATTGTCCATGAGTGGCACCCA
>NC_061114.1:12927863-12930462 GCF_002878395.1 Capsicum annuum | reverse complement strand
TGGAACAAAATACAAAAAGAATCATGGTCACTTTAATATGTCAATTGAGTAATGCGGACATAAGTTCAATAAAACTCCAACTATCTGACACACATCTGCAAAATCTCTACTATGACTGAAAACAACAATCTATCTGAAACCCAAATTTGGACAAAACCCAGTCAGAGACACTGAATCAGACAAATAACAATGTTTACATAAACCCAACTTTCGAGAATATAGAAGGCTCACCAACTTCACACTTTTGTCTAAAAATTCTACGGCATAGCGAGACCCCTGGGATGAGCCTCAAACCCTAAAATATAGGGGGTCAATACAAACATACTGGTACACAGAGCGATCCAAAATAATGTATTTAATTATAACATAAGTGAGAGTAATTCGTAAAACATTTTACATATAATATATGAAAACACATGGGCACACTTTAAAGAACTTGAAACATTTCTTTGAAATCATAAAAAACTGTTTATGTTACTTCAAAGCTTTCTGGTACACCCTAAAATCTGTAATTACAAGGGCTATATGGAATCCTCCCTTGACTCAGTGGCCAAGGATCCAATCTAAGTTTGCCACAAGGATTGGAGTATCAGTATAGGGAGACAGGCAAGACCACACAACATGGTGACATAATCCCTAATCAAATAAGCATATCATGGTAGTGCACAAGACCACAAAGCTACTATCCAAACCATAGTCGCAAAGTGGGACAACATAAATCAAGGTACACAGACGACATAACATAGTACTATAACCCCATGTAGGCAGATCACTTTCAATCATTGAGTCCTTTAACTCGTAGTTTCTTTGGGTAACAATCTAACTCTCTTTACGGCCATTTTTAATCTTTTATAAACATGCATCTTTCTGAATTTAAAATCTGGAATTTTGAATGAAGATTTGTATTCTATTTTGTTCTGTGTTACCATGGAATTATCTGAATTGGTATCGTCATAACAAAACTTGCAAGTTATATTTCTAAGCCATACAACATCATGTTACAATCTTATCTTTGAAAACATTATTTTCAGACCACCAAACTAGTCAAACAGTATAAGAGGATATGTATAGTGAAATTCATTAAAACACAGTCAAGGATCCTCAATTCAATTGACAAACGCATGGTGGTCATGTTTCTTGTAACAAATCATTCACTTCTCTTTAAAATCACCACATTCATTTATTCAATTGAGAAATACACCCACTCTTTAAGTCATCATCAAAACCAAGTCAATAAATGATATTAAAGACATCTATATCATGCGTTTCAATATGAAATCAAGTAGTTCATAAACAATAGTAAAACCCTTGGTTCATGCATTAAGATATGCAATTTAGTAATCCATAACTTGTACATCAAGATTATAACACAATAATAGAGGGAAATTATTTTTTTTTTCATGCTCTCAATTCATATTTCAAAATTGAAAACACATATATACAGGTACATGAGTAAAAATTCAAGATTTAGGGAAGGCCTAAAGAACCAAAACGTTCAAAATTCATACTTCTTGATGTAATTCGAAACCCTTCATAAATATATGATTTATAAACATTTAAAACATTAATATAAATGATTTAATCATGACCATGTAGTTTAGTAAAACCCCATGTACCTTAGTTGCGAAGAATTTACGAAGAAATTTTGAAAAGATTGGACCTTTATGCTTGATTACCCAAACCCTAGTTGTTTTCTCCTCTTGTGTTCCTGAAAGATGAAATAGGGATCTTAAGGGAGTTAAAATCTTACTAATAAGCCTAATTTAGTTTAAGGATGACTAGGGACGGTTTAGGGGTATCAAATGACTTAGTTTCCCTCGGAATACCTCAAAAATGAAATGTCCTAGTCGTTGTGCCATGGGGTTAGCATCGCATAAGCTATGGTAAACTTTAAGGTTTGTGTTGCACTCCCTATGGAAAACACATTCCAGTGAACATTTACGATTGTTAGACGATACACACCCCATTGCAAAGCCATAACTTTTCTCTCGGTGTTGGATTAAGGCAAAATTGGTATAGTCAGAAAGCTTCTTCGAAGACCTTTCATTTCATATATAGTAGGCCCTCCAATTCGTTATATACAAGAAGTTATGGTCGATGGAAGTTGACTCAAGTTGAAACATCCACTAAAATTTAATCGATAGAAATGTTTTCAACTCGTCTTAGAGTTAGGCGATTTTTGTGACCTCAATTCATATTCAAATTTTTTCCAACACTATATGATCGATCACCACACATATATTAACAAGAAATTATTTAGTTTGGGTCTATACGCATAGGAACAACAGTCTAAATTCTTGCCCAAAAGTATAGGGTGTTACATTATCTCCCCCTTGGGATCATTCGGCCCCGAATGATGGGTAGGGACTTCTTGAAGCGCTAAAAGGGTAGAATAATGAACTTAATATTGATTTGAACATTTTTCTACCACAAAATATGCAAAGGCATCAAACGATCTTCATGATAACCCTTAGGGAAATGGTTAAGCACGAAACCTGACAAAATAAAAATTGATCAACATGATCTTGGCATGTGTTTTATGGAACATGATCAAAACATTGTAAGACATGAATTTTTCCTAGGAGTCCTTAGCATGATT
>NC_061114.1:12830906-12924863 GCF_002878395.1 Capsicum annuum | reverse complement strand
ATAATGAACTTAATATTGATTTGAACATTTTTCCACCACAAAATATGAAAAGGCATCAAACGATCTTCATGATAACCCTTAGGGAAATGGTTAAGCACGAAACCTGACAAAATAAAAATTGATCAACATGATCTTGGCATGTGTTTTATGGAACATGATCAAAACATTATAAGACATGAATTTTTCCTAGGAGTCCTTAGCATGATTAAGGTTGATAAAGGACATGAGATAATATTCTCTTGGGACATAAGAATATTAGAATTCTCCATCTTACAAGATACAATGAAAAGACTTAAACTTAGAGACATTGCTTGTCTATACCCCAACATTAATCAACATACTTCATCATTTCCCACTTACAATTCTCCCGTAACACATCTAAACACAAGAATCTATATCTCGCCATATAATAATTCTATATCAAGCCTAACTCGAAGGAAAGGGGTGCTAATTTAAAATATGAGACCCTACACTCTACATCACAATAAGAAATCACCTCACCTCATCACTATAACCCGACAACCTTAAGACTTAATTCAAGCAATGCAAACCATATGGCACATAGGTTTTTGTTTTCATCAATTAGAACATTCAAGCCTAATCATTACTACACCCACTACATGGATCTCCCCACTAAGACCAGCAAATTCAGTCACTCTCAAAAATATTTTTGCCACATTTCTTCTTCTGATCTATTTTATGCAACTAAAGTACATCTTCTTCTTTTCCCTTTCACCTATAACCTTAGCTCAAGAATCACATCAAAATTTTCACCTTCAAGAACATCTACTTCCCCACACAACACACTACTACACTTCCACAAACACCATTATACTAGCATACGGAGCGTAATTGGGTGACCCGAGCATAAATATCATGAATAGAAGTAATACTATTAGATCATAACTTATACTTCTTGCACTACTCAAGGAGGGACATAAAATGAAGATATGATAGAATAGACATGAAGAGCTTCATATTTCAAGTGACTGGTTCATAAGTAAAGAGTCGTTCATCATAAACACGATGCAACATGATTTTTTAGGACAAACTATAGTGAGAAACATGAGTGATTACATCATGAGTAATATAACATAAGTTTGGAATTCATGAAGTAAATGATTGAGACAAGGAATCCTTCACAAAGCTATAGCTTCTCATTTTCAGGGATGAAATAGTTATGAGTTCGCATAACCTTATCATTCTTTGACTAATCCCAGCATAAAATGAATCTGTAACATACAGAAACAAAGTTCTTTAGAACCAAGCACGATTTTGGATACATATTTATGGTTCATGAGCAACATAACATATGGATTGGATACTTGGAATATTGGATCACTTAGGGAAATTATTGCTTCTTGTTTGGAAGTCAGGACATGACATGAGTTACATGGAGAGATCAAACCTTAGACATAGGCTAGGTTGAGTACATAAGACATTGGTAGAATGAACTCTTAAACTAAAGTAGAATGGAAATGCTGGAATAGGAATAGGTATATTATGACTCTTCCCTAACTTGACATAATGTGAAAATTTGGAAACTACCTTAACTCACAATCTCCCCCTTATATCCAAGTCACAATCCTACACTTGAGAACATAAACTCTCATCAATCTATAACCACAATTCTCAATACAATAGGGGGGGGGGGGTATTCGTATACACATGAACACAATCTTCCCTTAAAAATTTAACATAAAGGAACTAAATTCTTTCTGGGACATCCCCCCGGGATAATAATCATAACTTCCTCTAACCCCAAAGTCATCAACTCATGACTAACATTACTATGGGCATGGACATCCATGCTTCTAAACACTTAACACTCCATCTTCAACTCTTTAGAATACTCGCATTACACCTCTAATAACATAACTTACAACTTAACAAAATTTGTAAAACCATACCCAAGGCTCATATTGCCTACCAATATTACCTCAATTCAACTGCAACGTACACCTTACAACAACTTACCAAAATTCTCCATACTATAATTTCAAGAACACAAACTAGTTACCCAAAATATTATACACTTAAATGCTAAAGTCTCCCTTTTTAAGCATACTCTCAAGGCATTGCTTTCCTAGAATGCTACTCTTAATTTCTGCTATCCTCTACCGTCATCAAGTTATAACTCGCAGCCTCATGTGCATACATATCCACACTCCTTTTCATATAAAAAAAATCCACTCTCCACTACTTAACCTTCTAACATTAGACCATTAATTGTATAACTTATAGCATAAAATCTTACCTAACGCCATACTACCATGGGCTGGCTCTTATTCTTATATACTTACGCCCTTATCCACTTAATGACTCACTCACAATTCCTTATTTTAACACTAGTCCTCATATAAAAATATACCTCCCAATTACCACTTAAACTTTTCATAAATTATCAACCTAGGCTCTATTACATTCACATCAAGCCTACTAATTTATTCCCGCAAAAGATACATCATTAATCTTATGCTACTTTTCTTACCACCAAATTTTACATAAAAAATTCAAGCCTATAGTCTAGCATCAATCATCTACCACCAATGAAGCATTCAACATAATATACTAGTCCATCAATTTGGGAAATTCAACCCAAATACCTCATTTCACCTAGATACTGCCTACTAACAAATCACCTTCATGACATTACAACTACACTTTAAAATCGACTATATACCTTCTCAAAAGTAGTACTAGATTACAACCACAAATGAATAGAAGGTTGGAGGGGGGGGGGGGGTAAAGTCACATAATAGATATGGTCAACCTTAATATTTTAGTAGCCCAACTAACATCTTTGTGTTTTTCTGTTCTGTTTGATCCGAATGATATAAGGTTATATCAACACCTTGAGATTAAAGAAGAGCCATTGAATAAGATACCAAGATTGAATCCCATCTTTGTAATGTCAGCAGAAATGGCATATGTAGACAGAGAGAGATAGAATGACACTGCAGACTTATGGCACACGTGGTTGAGTCACGTTAGCTACTCTAAGCTTAGTGTGATTATAGAAAAGTCAATGTTGAAGGGTTTCCCCAAAATTTCAGCAAGGACTGATGTAATATGTGTAGGCTGCCAGTATAGTAAAGCATGTCAATTGTCATATGAGGAGTCAAATTACAAAGCTAAAGAACCATTAGAATTAATTCACTCCGATGTGTTCGAGCCTGTCAAGCAAGCATCTGTTGTTGGAATGAAATATATGCTGACCTTCATTGATGATTTTCCCAGGTATGTGTGGATTTGTTTTTTAATGGAAAAGTTTGATACTTTTTCAAAATTAAAGAATTCAAAAAGGATGTTGAAGCAGAAGTTGGTAAGGAAATCATTTGCCTGGAAACTAACAACAGTGGGAAATATACCTCTACGAATTTTCAAACTTCCTTCGGGAGTTTCAAATACACCAGCAGTTTACATGTCCAAACATGCCACAACAAAATGGCGTAGCAGAAAGAAAGAAAAGACATCTACCAGAATTTTTTCGGAGCATGCTTCACGCAAAAATGTTTGTGGATAATTCTGGGCGGAAGCTATGAAGACTGCAGCTTATGTGATCAATAGACTTCCTCAACGAAGGTTATGTTTTCTTTCAACTTTTGAAAAGTTGTGGAACATGTAACCTTCAGTAAGCTATTTTCGTATTTTTGGGTGTGTATGCTATGCATTTGTACCTAATCATTTATGTAGAAAGATGGACAAGAAGGTTGTTAGGTGTATTTTTGTAGGGTATGACAGCAAACGAAAAGGGTGGCAATGTTGTGATCCAACAACGGGAAATTGTTACACTTCTCAGAATATAGTATTTGATGAAGCTTCTTTATGGTGGGCTTCAAATAAGGAATTTCTTCCAGAGTGAGATGTTCTCAAAGATGTGTTGCACTCGTCTCATATCTTGTTGAGTCTAGATGAAGCTGAAGGTGAAGTTAGTGAAGATAATGTTGAAGAAGAAATGGCTGAAAGTCCTTGGCAAACTAGTTTGCACTAACAACCAGGTAAATAAGGTGCGTTCAATAGAGTAAACACACCACCTTTACTTAGAAGGTCAACAAGGATCAGAAAGCAGAATCTCAAATATGCCAATGCTTCCATAGCAGTAGAAGAAAATGAAAAAGAACCAGACTTTTGAGGAAGCATTCCAGAATCCGAAGTGGATTAAACCTATGTAGGAGGAAATTATTGTGGCAGAATAAATTCAAACTAAGGAGCTCATGAAAAAACCAAGGGATGCCAAACCTATCTCTTGCAAATGGATTTACAAGATAAAGCAAAACACAAATGAATCAATTGAAAGCCGTAAAGCTCGTATTGTAGCTCAATTTTTTCTCAACAATATGGACTAGATTACGATGAAACATTTAGTCCAGTGGTAAAGCTTACTACGGTCAAGGTTCTACTTGCACTTGCATCTAGTAAAGATTGGAATCTATGGCAGATGGACGTAATGAATGCCTTTTTGCATGGAGAGTTGGATCGGGAGGTATACATGTTTTAACCAATGGGTTTTCAAAGTCAAGATCATCAAGATTATGTGTGTAAGCTCCGAAAGGTGCTGTATGGATAAAAGCAAGCTCGAAGGGAATGGTATGGTAAGATTTCTGAATTTCTTACTCGTGGTGGTTATTCAGTAGCACCGGTAGATTCCATCTTGTTTGTGAAAATTGCAGATAGAAAACTAGCTATTGTGCTAGTATATGTTGATGATCTAATCTTAACAGGAGATTGTGAAGAAATTCTCCGAACTAAGAAGAATTTCTCAGTCCATTTTTAGAAAAAGGAACTCCGGCAGCTCAATCATTATCTTGGCCTAGAGGTTGATCGCAGTGAAGAAGGAATTTGTTTGCATCAACCAAAATATTCCAAAGATCTCCTGAAGAAGTTTGGGATGATCAATTGCTACTTAACTTTAACAAGACCCGATATCTCTTACCCAGTTGGTGTTATGAGTCGTTAAAGGGAAAAACAAAGAAGTCTTATGTGGAAGAAGTTCGTTGAATCTTGAGATATGTGAAAAGTACACTTGGCTATAGTATTTTGTATAAGAATGGTGTAGATTGCAAGATATTTGGTTATTGCGATGCTGACTATGCAGTAGATCATGATACCCGACTTTCAACTACTGGATATGTTTTATGCTTGCATCGGGAGCAGTCTCATGGTGCAGCAAAAGGCAGCCAACTGTGTATTTATCAACAATAGAAGTGCAATACCGGGCAGCAGCAGTTGCAGCTCAAGAAAATACATGGTTCAGACAATTTATGAAGGACTTACAGCAATCAATGGACTATGCAGTGGCTTTGTACTGTGATAATCAGTCAGCAATTTGCTTGGCTGAAAATCCAATGATTCATGCAAGGACTAAGCATGTGGAAATACATTACCATTTTATCAGGGAAATAGTCTTTCAAGGAGAGATTGCTTTGGAGTATACTAAAACATAACGTCCAATTGCAGACTAGTTACAAAAGGTCTAACTGTCAGGAAGTTGGAAAGTTTTGGCATAATACATAAACATGACCTTAAACTTGACTCCAAATTATAGTATTGACCTTAAGCTTTGATAGTGCACAAGTAGTCTCTTTAACTATACAAAACCTGAACAAAAAGACACACTGATTTTGTAACTACACGCGTGTACCTCACTTGCTCTGACATGGATTAATAATCCACTCATATGGTGCCACTGAATTGAAAAAACACATTTTAAGTATGACTTTTAACTTTGTCGGTGCGCAAATAGGCCCTTTAACTATACAAAAGCTGAAAAAAAAAACCTTCAATTCCAACTCAGACGCGCACCGTTTTGCATGTACAACACGCATTTTGCCACATAGGATCCGGGTGTTTATTTATTCAGGTGTTGAATAATTAAAGGCCTATTTGTGCACTGTCAAAGTTTAAGGTCAATGTTATAATTTGGTGTCAAGTTTAGGATCATATTTATGTGTTATCCCGAAAGTTTTTGCCAGCAGTTAGGCATTGTTAAGACAGAGAGCTTATGTCGAGAAGGGGTGTTAAAGTTGTACAACATCAGCGTTGTTTAAATTTGACCAAGTATGCAGTAGACTGTCTTTTAGCTTTATTTGTTAGCTTGTTATTGTAAGTACGTTATTGTTTTCCTGGTATTTGGTGTTGCAGATAGTTGGTCCTAAAGTTTAGGAGAGTTTTGGTCAGTGCTTTGTTAGTGGTTTCGTAGGATTGTGAGTCTATGTAATTTGCAATTTTTTTATTTAAAGGGTCATCAATAGGGAATAAAAAAATTGTCCAGTTTTCTCTTACGGCTATAACTTTTCTTTATAGAACTTATTTTTTTAAGTTCTTCAAGTGGCGGATGCATCACTGAGATATCGAGTTCATCTCAATCTAATATTGTTCATGCGGAGATAAGTTTATGCAAAGAAATTTATTAAGATTGCACCAAGAAATTAAATTAGAACCCATAATTTTACAAACACAATTGATCCAATACTAAAACCTTTGTAATTAGTGTTTGACTTGGAAGATAAAGTTTAAGTGGCAGACAAAGAAAGAAATATAGTTAGTGCATGACATGGAGATGAGTCTTTCAATAAATGGATACTTCAAAATGGTTGGTTTGCACAAATGCATTATTTTGGGGTGATATTTAATTTTGCCCTTTACCACGTTAAGTAATAATGAAGTGGTCGAAAGTACCCTTGTCAGCGAAAAACAAAAATAAAAAAATAGAAATTGCAAGGCAAAAAAATTTGTGGGACATAAGTTCATGATGACATAACTAGTCACAAAAATACTTTGAACTGTTTCTCCACGCAGCTGAAGATGAGATTGTTTCAGCAGTTGCATAAACTGGCTAAGCACGTGTACTGCAAAAAGCAATGTCAAGCCTGGTGAATGTTATGTAGATCAAAAGCCAACTTAACTAACCGCCCATTGTCAGGCTCAATATGGCCATGAAAAGGATTATGTTTATGACAACCTTCAAGTCAGATGATGAGCACAGCAAGTCAGCACAATGGGGAATGAACAATGTCTGTGATCTCAAAAACACACAAATGAACAAATTGAGTGGAGTAAAAAAGAGTACAACACAAGACGATTGAATATCCTTCCCTAGAAATAATGCTGAGGACACTTTTAGAGAAATTTCTAGTTTCACAACTGCCATATTGAAATTTTGCTACCACCTCAGATAAAAGCTTTGTGTATTGGATACAACAAACTTTATTTCTGTCTTCGACAGGTGAAAACGGAACGAAGCAAAGAAAGGATAAAAGACAACTAACAATAAATTGATGCAGAGATATTTGAGATACTCCAGCTTTCCACGTTCGTATCAACAATCAAATCATTTGATAGTCTGCTAATATTATCCTGATCTAGACATGAGCCTCATGAACTAGCCTTTAAAACATTTTAAAATTCCTCTAACTATTTTTTTTTTAAAATTTATTCGTTCTGTTAAGATTTTCATGATGATCAATATGAATTTCATCATAGTTGACAGGATTTTACAATCAGTAAGGCAACTCATATGATAAGAATACTGCTGCCACACACAATGTAAAAGAACATAAACTCACTCATACTCCGCATCAGTAAAAATCACCCGGTTTGCTATCGCTGCAGGGGTGGCTTATGGAGATACAGGGCAGGATTAAACAAAGGATAGAAGTGGAAGAAGAGCAACTGCCATAATAGTTTTCTTTAATGTTTGAAAACTTGATGAAGAAGGAGGCATATCATTTGAATATTATGGTGGCCAGAATTAGAAAAAAGTAGAAACGAACGAAAATAAAAAAAAATTTAGATCCAACAATTAACAAAAAATTGCAACAGAAAAGTCATTTGCAGCAACATGATCAACATGCAGGAAGTTGAATCTAGATCTTCTGTAGCATTCCTACAACATCTTTCATATTTGTCCTTTTTTCAGGAAATTCTGTACAACAATCTAATGCCACTTACATGATTGATGCCACAACATCTAGCTCCTTCCGTAAGTGATTGCCAGTAGATGTTAGAAAGTTGGGATCTACGACGTCCATTACTGCCTTTGCAACTGAATAACTCACCCATTGTTTCAAGCTAACATCCCCCTCAAAGTCATTAGGATTTCTCCTGGTAAGTGTTTCCAGCAACATGATTCAATAACTATAGGCATCACATTTTGTTGAAACAAGTCCATCCAGTCCTTACTCTATAGGCAAACAATTAATTAAAAGATGCAATATACTTTCTAGGTGGGGAAAAATGAAAGGAATAATCAGAAAAACTAAGGGACATACGTGGCGCAATATAACCCAATGTTGCTAGGGTTGTTGTGTATAAATCACCCTCATATTCAAGCAGTTTGGAAATGCCAAAGTTGCTGAGGTGGGCAACCATATCCTCATCCAGTAAGACATTACTAGGCTTCAAATCACATTGAACCATAGGCAACGCGCACCCATGGTGAAGATATTCCAAAGCAAATGCCATATCTATTATCATGCTTAGTCTCAGGAAACGAGGAAGTAGTTGTGCGAATACACATATTTATCAAGACTCCCATTAGGCAGATACTCGAGCACTAACACCTTAAAATCAAGGTTGGTGCATCTAGTGATGACTTTAACGGCATTCCTATGGAGAAGGTGGCGCAAAAGATCACATCCTGTATCAAAACTGTTACATGGTGCTTCCAATTTCAGATTAAACACTTTAACTACAATGCCAGTTCCACTTTTGAGAACGCCTTTGAAAATAGTACCAAAACTTCCAGAACCAGTCATATTACTCTCGTTAAGCTCATCAGTTTCTTCGAGAAATTCATAGTATGGAATTCTCTCTTTTTATGGTAGACAATATATCATCTTGATGTGGAGTCCTTTTATCTCTTCTATACCTTATCCATATGAACACAAAAGAGATGCGAACAAATAAAACTATATTAGAGTTCATGCCCTACTGATTATCTTATTTTCGCCTAACTGTTGCTTATCGCTGGAATGGGTTGCCTGACACATTCTTTTGACGTGTTCCAAGGAAGCAGTAAAACAAAAAGTAAATAACACAATATTTTTACTTGGAAAAAACCCGGATCAAAAGGTGTAAAAAACCATGACCTGCACCTCTGTAGGATTTAACCCCAGCTTCACTAAATAACTCTAAGCCTTAACAATGACTCATTACAAACCTCTTGTAACCAACAAATAGGAATCATAAACTCTGATCTCTATATCTCAACAACTAGGAATTATAAACTCTAATTCCTTTAACTCTACGACTAGGAATTATAAACTCTAATTCCTAACTACACACACCTCCAAAGGTATGTGTTCCCAAAGTATCTGAGTTTTCCCCAACTCGAAGACTATCTCCTAATTCAGTTTATAGCATACTAAAACTAATATTACATCAATATCTCAAACAAAATGAACAACTCTAAAAATCAAAGCTAAAACTCTTAGCTGGATTCTATACTTAGGACTAGGTTCTTCAATGTGTTTCTTCAGTGATTGAGTAGCACTTCGTGAAGTCAATCTGTCTATTGTGCTTTTCTGCTTTGTAACTGTGTGTCTTTCATTGAATTTCTTCCCTTGTATTTAAAGAAACCCTGATGGAAACCTTCGGTTGATTTTCTGTACTATCTTGAATTGAACTCCCTTCAGTTGATGTCCTCTTTATCTTGAATTGGACTCCTTTTAGTTGATGTCCTTTTCTGTGTTGAATTGGACTGCTTTCACTCTTATTGTTTCTACCGCCTCTCTCTCTCCTATATTGAGTAGAACTCTTTTTCTTGTAGAAATCCTTGATCAACTCATCTTTTCAATGATGTAGCTTGCTTTGTTCTAATGTCCCCCTTGTAATAAATTCAACATACAACTTATAATGTGTTGTAGTCAAACTTCAACTCTTTAAATCAACTTATGTTCAAGTATTTTACTCAACCACAACTTCTTCAATTTCTCAAGTGATCAGTAGCTTGAGTATATCAGAATTAGGCTTGCTCATGCATTCCTGATTTTAAGCATTCTTTGTCTTCATCAAGTAGTGAAACCTGAAACCTGTCTTCCTATGCTTGGACCAACTCAAGCAACATGGTCCATTCATGTGTTAGTCATCGGAAACTTCATTGATCTAACAAAGAGTCCTTCAATTTGTATGTTTCCTATCTTACATAAACTTCTTAATCTGCAGAATCTTTCTCTTTCTATGCAAAGGACTCTTCAGGATATGCTCAAAAGTGAAACTCCTTCTTTCCATAGGACTCTTTTTTCAACTCTACTTGCTTTCCCTTATCATCAAGTGTTTGAAATATATTCAACTTCTTCAAATTAGCACATGTTTATTTCCTTAAGTTTATTAGAATTAACCACTTATTTTGTTCTTGATTTCTTCCACCCTTTTCTTAATCATCGATTATTTTGCTACTAGTTTTTGCTACATGAGATAGTGTGTCTCTAAACAAGCTTTATTGACATGTTTCATATCACTTTGTCAGATTGTCAATAATTAAAACTACATCTTACCCAACAAATTCTCCCTTTTTGACGATGGAAAACCTGTTGTCTTTGTGAATTCAAACATCTTCACCTTTAGGCACTAAAGTATAAAACACTAGAATAAAACAAGTTAGTCAATGGGTTATAAACATTTTAGAACTCTCTTATCTTCCTCTTTTGAGAATAATTACTCTTTGGAGAGCTAAATATAAGGGAGATGAAAGTTGTAATCCATATAAAGGATATTTTTAATGTTCATAGACACTTTGAAACTAATTTTGGAAATTCACTCTTTTATTCTTAGTGCGCAGAATGGTGCTTTGCAGCTACTATGGGTCTTCAAAAGGAACCAGGTGCAAAGACATCCTAAGAAGTTGTACTATGGACTCTACCTCAGTGACCTTTAAGTATAAAGATAAAGATTCTGCAGATTGAAGAAGTCCATGTAAGATAGGAAACATACAAATTGAAGGACGCCTTTTTTAACTCAACTTGCTTTCCCTTATCATCAAGTGTTTTAAACAAATTCAACTTCTTCAAATTAACACATGTTTATTTTCTTGAGTTTATCAGAATTAACCACTTATTTGGTTCTTGATTTCTTCCACCCTTGTCTCTAATCATCAATAATTTTGCTACAAGTTTCAGCTACATAAGATAGTGTGTCTATGAACCAGCTTGACTGACATGTTTCATATCACTTTGTCAGTTTGTCAATCATCAAAACTACATTGTACCTAACAAATTCCCTCTTTGAAGAACCTATTGTCTTTGTGCATTCAATCATCTTCAGCTATAGGCACTAAAGTATAAAACACTATAATGAAACAAGTTAGTCAATGGGTCATAAACATTGCAAAACTCTCGTATCTCCCCCCTTTTGGCATCATCGAAAAGCCATTTCAATGCAATAATATACTAGCCAAAGTGAATTGTTATGCTATTCATGGCCACTGGGGCTATCACCAAAATAATCAGACAAAGACTCTAGCCAACATAGTAATGTATTAAGAGAGCAAAGATGAGTCAATTTAGCAGAGATAACCATTCCATTTAACTGACAGAGCATGTTCCACATTAAACCTATGCTATTATTGAACAAAGCAAAACAACTGAGCATTAAAAAATATGGTATAAAAGTTGGACATGGCTAAGGATATAAATAATGAAGAGAAAGGAGGAACAAGTGATATCAATTGTGTCAATTGATGAATGAATTCAACATTTTCATCCCTCTCTTAATCAAGGACAAGCTTCAAAGTCATGATCCAAGCCTGAAGGACAACTTATTCCACCTCATGACTGTCATGTGCAACTTCAAGTTCAGACTTTTTTTTTAGCCAAATTATTTTTTTTTTCATTTTTTTAGTGTTTGCCCTCCTTATTTAAATTGGTATAGCAACATGATTCATCTGTGCAAGAACATCTATTGTTGTTTTCTAAGTCAACCTCAACTAGGACTGAAAAATCCAAAAAAAGTAACCAATTAGGAACTAAAAGGGAGATCATATCCCTTTTCATTTCTCAGAAAACTTATGCTTCATGTGATTGATGATCAAGCTTGGAAAATCCATGGTACACAACTGATATTTTAGTTGAAAGAGAAGAAGGAATTTCTGGCGTAGGATTAACATATTTGTATGCAAACATTTGGAGAGAATCAAAGAATGTTTGGTCAATCAATTTATCAGCTTTATAAAACAAGGGGAGAATGAAGTGTGAGGAATTGAGCCTGTGTGCTCAACTGTTTCAACTTAGACAGCCTATACTTATGTCAGTAAAGAACATGCCTGCTTGTACCTATTTGTTGCATAATCTAATAAAAAATTAGGTTAGAAAAGTCAAAAATATGGAATTAGGACATACAACTAAATGTTCAAGACTGAATCGAATAACAGTTTAGCTAATAAGATAAAAAAGAAAAATGGTTATTCTAGTCAATCGTTGAGGGGAGTTATGCAATTTTAATCATCCCCAAGTCTAACATATTCTTTTAAAAATGCTATCTACTTATTGCCAGTGGTGCATTTTCAGTCAATTAAATAATCCACATAATCAACATCTTTATAGGCCACAAGAGTGAAATTACTTTCCTTTGGATACCATAGTTCCAAGTTATTGATTTGTTGTTTCCCATGTTGATATACCTTCAGTCATGGAACAGGAGGTACAACATGTTTCTGTGCATACTCATCCGTTTCACCATCATCCTGTTAACTTCTCTACTTTTTACATTAGTCCATAAAGATTCATGCGAACCAGGTCAAGCACTTGGTCGTACTTATATAATTCTTTGATTTGAAATAGGATCTACCTTGCTTCCCCCTTACACTAGCACTACAAATCTGGTTATCTTTTAAAGGATTTTGTTTTAGTTCTCCCAATCTTTCAAACTCCAACAATGGTGCTCTTTTTTCCCCATCTCCAAAAGATTCATTTCCCCTTTAATGTGGTGAGTGAAAGACACTTTATTTGCTTCCAGTCTTATACCTTGAGCAAGCTTTATTCATATACACATTTTTCTTGCCTCCTTTCACTCCCACCAGCAAAACCATTTAGGGGTTAAGATTAGGCACCCAGACAAGCTTGGGTCCTTTCTTATAAGTAAATGGATAAATCAGGTTTCGTTGATCCCATATAAGCAATAGGTTATATGACCTGTTTCTCTGACCAGGTTAACTTATCCTTTTCTTTGTCAGAGATAGTTTATTTTCTAGATTTAGACTGCTAGATCTTTTTTTGGCAGCAATTGGATATTTAGTGGTTGGATGTCCAAGGTTTCCACAAATATAGCCCAAGTCTTGATAAGCATCAAGAATTTTGTGAAAACCCAAACCAGTTTTTTCACTGTGATATCTTTCACTCAACTTATGAATAATTCTTGGGGAATTTTTCCACCTGTTTGCTCTTTCAAGGTCAAATTTTAGTTTAGAGACTTCTTGACTGAGTTTTTCACCATTTCTGTTGCATTATTGCACTCTTCTTTGTACTTGACCAATCCAAGTTCAACTTTTTCTTGTTCTTTGCTATTGGTGTTTTTTCCTTTTTTCAGAGAGTGTCAATTTTAGAACTTTAGACTTAAGGTCATTATTTGAAGAATCAAGTTGTTCAACCTGTTTCTTGAGAGAGTATTTTTCCTGTTCAATAGTGTTCTTGCAAACTTCTAAATCAATAAAATCAAATTTGATTCTTGCAAGACTGTTGAACAGCTCATCCCTATCAGAAGTTGATTCTTGAAAATCATGAATTGTGCACTCATCAAGGAAATAAGTTTTGTTTTAGAAAACAAATGCAACTTTTATTTAAGTTCAAGTATACTTACCTCAGAAGTATCATCTTCTTCCTCCATGTCTGAATCTGCAAGACCCATGAGTACTGCTTTATTAACTTCATCATCATCTGAGTTAAATCCCCAAGCTTCTACCATTGCATATTCTTCCCTCTTTTTAGTTTTTTCTTTCAATCTCTTTTCAGCCCTTTTCTTTCTCTATTCTATTTCCCAGACAAGACAATCCGTGATGTGATGATCAGTATTACCACACTTGTATCATCTATTTAGATTGTCATTTGACCATTTCTTGTTACTTGTTCCCTTCTTCTTTTTGAAGAATTTGTTGAAATTCTTAGATATAAAGGCATCTTGTTCTTTATCAAGTTCAATTTCTTCATCACTATAAGATTCATTTAGAGTGAAGGTATCATCTGGGGTTGCTAGCACTTTAGTTCCATCAATTTCCATTTCATAAGTTCTTAAATTTATTTGCTTCCCTGATTGAAGGCACCTTAACATTCCACTTTGATTTTTGTAATACCCTAAGTACCTTCTAGACTTGTTCTTCTTCAGATATAACTTTTCATAAGTAGGTCATCTCATTTGTTAAGGTAGTAAGCCTTGTCATCATCTCATGCAAGGTTTCATTCTCCTTCATCTTAAATGCCTCATACTCAGTGAAGAGAGGAGAAATTCTGAAATTTCTTACTTGAGATGTGCCTTCATGAGCATTTACTAGAGCATCCCAAATTTTGTTAGTAGTGGTGCATGTTGATACCCTGTTGTATTCAATAGGTCCAAATCCACAGACCAAAATGTTTTTGGCCTTAACATTTTTCTTTAATGCCAATAAGTCATCAAGAGTGAATTCACTTCTTACTTTCTTGACCTGTTTCCCATCTTCTAACTTCATTGGAATAGTAGGACCATTAGTGATCCTATCCCATAACTCGTAGTCTTCCCTTTGAATGAAAGTTCCCATCCTAGTTTTCCTCAAAATAAAGTGAGAACCATCAAAGAGTGGAGGTCTAATAGTGGATTGACCTTCACTATGACCGGTAGGTGGTGCGGAATTCATCATATTGATATTTTTCTTAGGTGCTCGGCATTTTTAAGACAACTTCGCTCTGATACAACTTGTTAGAGTTCGTGCCCTATTGATTATCTTATTTTTCCCTAACTATTGCTTATCGATGGAATGAGTTACCTAACGTGTTCCAAGGAAGAAGTAAAATAGAAAGTAAAGAACACAATGATTTTTACGTGGAAAACACCCAGCTCAAAAGGTGTAAAATAGCACGACCTGCACCTTTACAGGATTTAACCCAAACTTTACTAAATAACTCTGAGTCTTAACAACGACTAATTACAAAACTCTTGTAACCAACAAATAGGAATCATAAACTCTGATCCCTATATCTCAACAACTAGGAATTATAAAATCTAATTCCTTTAACTCAATGACTAGGAATTATAAACTCTAATTCCTAACTACACAAACATCTCCCAAGGTATACGTTCCCAAAGTCTCTGAGTTTTCCCCAACCTGAAGACTATCTCCTAATTTAGTTTATAGCACACTGAAACTAATATTACATCAATAGCTCAAACACAATGAACAACTCTAAAAATCAAAGCCAAAACTCTTAGCTAGATTCTATACTTAGGACCAGGTTCTTAAATGTGTTTCTTCAGTGATTGAGTAGCACTTCGTTAAGTCAATCTGTCGATTGTGCTTTTCTGCATTGTAAGTGCATATCTTGCTTTGAATTTATTCTCTTGTATTTAAAGCAACCCCGATGCAGACCTTCAATTGATTTTCTCTCCCATCTTGCGTTGGACTCCCTTCAGTTGATGTCTTCTCTTATCTTGAATTGGATTTCTTTTAGTTGGTATCCTTTCCTATGTTGAATTGGATGGCTTTCACTATTATTGTCGCTTCCGCCTCTCTCTCTCCAAGATTAAGTAGAACTCTTTTTCTTGTAGAACTCCTTGATCAACTCATCTTCAGAATAATGTATCTTGCTTTATTCTAATGTTCTGTCCACCTTGTAATAAATTCAACATACAACTTATAATGTGTTATAGTCAAACTTCATCACTTTAAATCAACTTATCTTCAAGTATTTTACTCAACCACAACTTCATCAATTTCTCTCGTGATCAGTAGCTTGAGTATATCAGAATTAGGCTTGCTCATTCATTCCTAATTTTAAGCAGTCTTTGTTTGCATTAATAAGTGAAACCTAAAACCTGTCTTCCTATGCTTGGACCAGCTCAAGTAACATGGTCCATGCATGTGTCAGTCATCAGAGACTTCATTGATCTAACGAAGAGTCCTTCAATTTGTATGTTTCCTATCTTACATAGACTTTTCAAGCTGCATAATCTTTCTCTTTCTATGCAAAGGAATCATCTGGATATACTCAAAAGTGAAACTCATTCTTTCCATAGGACTCCTTTTTCAACTCAACTTGTTTTCCCTTATCATCAAGTGTTTTAAAAAAATTCAACTTGTTTACATTAGCACATGTTTATTTCCTTGAGTTTATCAAAATTAACCACTCATTTGGTTCTTGATTTCTTCCGCCGTTGTCTTTGACCATCGATGATTTTACTACAACATCGTTGACTGACATGTTTTATATCACTACTACATTGTACCCAACAAAGTCCTAGTCTGTAACAGTCCTCAGTTTAGGGCTAAAGTTGAACCATTTTTCCTATATTTATAAATCCAAACCAAATAGTTTATACTTAGATATAAGTACAAATAACACTTAGTGTGGTAACATCCTGGCTGATGAATATACATCATAAAAATCTCCCATCTCAAAAGTTAAGTTGAGCACTTTCCTATCGATTGACTTTTAGTTGAAGATTATGCTTGTGTTAACTTCCAAAGAATATTTCTCCTTGGATATAAATATTCATGTGGCCTAATGTATATTAAATTAAATCCCTTCAAGTCTTCTTTTCAATGCCACCGACCATTCGTCAATCCAAGTCCGAAGTCAAAAGTAGTGAGTGTTTGAATGAGGTACTGTCTAGGTTATGCGATGGCCATGTGCCGCACACCAATCGCCAAATCACACTTTCTCAACTATGCTTTTGACATGCGACACACACCCTAAGATATGCGATGGCCATGCGACGCAAAGCCATTTTGGGATGTCAAAATGTTCTCCGTTTGATTTATATTAAGGGCATAAAGATCTTTTATCATCCCATAAGCATTACCAACACTTTTTTTAATGAATATTAATCCTTAAACACGTTATTTTAACATCATAAAATCCTAGTCATCTTCCCTTAAACAAGAGAGGAGAAATCACCTAGGGTTTGAGAATTTTGATCTCCAAGGGCAAATCACTATGCGTTCTCTTTGATTGTCTCCCTCAAAAGGTATATGAGACTATCCTAAATTTCATGGGCGTAATTTTTAAAGTTTTTATAAGTTTTAAAGTATATATGTATGCACGTATTATGAGATTTGAGATTGTTTCGATAGCATGTATTAGGAACCCCAATTTATGATTAAATATAGTTGAAACTATGGGATTTTTCCCTAAACTTGAATTTTGTTTATTTTTATGGATGTTATGAGATTGAAAAGTTTCATGAAAGTATGATTTATGAAATTCGCTCTCTTGTTATGAAATCCATGGTTTTAAAGTGTTGTGGGTTATTCAAATGCATGAATGATAAACTTGAGAGTAAATTCTTTATTATCATTATGGGTTGATGTTGTTTATGATGGGATGAGAGGGAATTTTTCTTGTTTTCAATTGTTTATTCTCTTAATTTAAAGAATTGTATGTGTTTCATGGAAGGATTGGCCGCCACATGATAAAGTATTGAAAAGCGAGTATTTTTCTTATATTTTCATGTGTTTTGAAATAATAACTCTCTTCTTTGATGTGTGAATCTTTTGGGTGGCCATCTATGTGATTTTTGAATGAGAATGGCTATGATTATTACGGGACACAATATGGTTTGCAAGTCTAGGTATGACGATATCTATCACGACATTTCCTGTAACACCCCGCATTTAGGGCTAGAACGTAAACCGTCATTTCCTTCACGTAAAGGTTCCAAAATCCATAAATCTGATGCAAATATAATGTGTTGAAAAATTATGTAGTGGAGGAATCTAGTGGAGCATGAATTGAGATCATAGAGGTCCCTTAACCCAAGGACGAGTTGGAAGCTTTCCTATTGTTTTAGTTTTAATGAGCGTCGAAACTTAGGTCAAGTTCAATCAATGATAAATTTTTATATATAATGAATTAGAGGACCTACTATATATAGAATCAAAGGTCTTCGAAGTATCTTTCAAACGATACCAAATTTTCCTAAATTCGATACCCGAGAAAAAAGTTATAACTTTGCACAGTGGAGTACGTCGCCTGGAAAATTGCCTAAAGCTAATGGAAGTGTTGTGCCATGGGCAATGCGTTGCCCAACCAATTTTGGGCGATGGGAAATGGGACACCTGCCTATTTTGGGCGATGGACAATGCATGGCACTGCCTAACTTAGGCCATTGGCAATGCGTCGTATGCCCTATGGCCCATGAGCGTAAAAACTTCATTTTAAGTCATTTTAAGGGCAACAAAGTCTTTTCACATCCCAAAACCATCCCTAATCTTACATAAACGAATTTAGTTTATTTAATAACGTTCTAACTCTCCTAAGATCCAAAAATTCATCTTTCAAGAACTCATAGGGAGAAAACAACTAGGGTTTGGACAATAAAGCTTAAAGGTCAAATCTTTTCGAAATTTCTTTGTGAATTCTTCGAAACTAATGTACGCGGGGTTTTCCTAACTACTACTTGGGAAAAAGAAATTGTTTCAACAACTTTTATCATTGTGAGATAATGAAATCTAAAAGGGGTTTTTGAATTTACATTGAAATTTGTGTTATGAATTCTTTAGTGACATTATTGTTTTGGTCTTTAGGCCTTTTCCTCCAAATTGATTTGATATATTATATTTATATTTATGTGGTTAAAGTTGATAATTCAATTGAGAGCATAACTATTTATGCTCCCTCTCATGTTGTGATACCTCTTGAGTTTTAGAATTTTATTTAGAAGCGCGATTTTATATGTTCATGACTATTGTTGAATGATGTAAGCTTGATCTTTAAATTGGTGAGAGGAGTTTTTCATGTTGATAAATATTGAATATATAATGAAAGATTGCATGGTTTGGTGTATGACCACAACATATTTGATGTTGATGAATGATTTTATATGTTCATGACTATTGAGGCAAAAATGCATGACCACCACATGTTTGATGAAATGATCGAAAGGAATGATTTTAAATAGTTTTATAGGTGTATTGAAGAATTAATCTTCTTGAATTATTGAAATATGGTGGTATAAACTTTATGTTTTAAAAGAAGAAACTGTTATATGATTTTTATGGCTCAGAAACCTGACTTGCAAGTCTTGTTATGACGATACCAATTTAGACAATTCCATAGTAGCACAGAACAGAAAGAATGTGGATTTTCTTTTAGATTTTCAGATTTTGAACTTAGAATCATACATGTTCAGAAACGGCTAAAAATGGGAAGAAAGAGATGTTAGGTAGTTACCCGAAGGAGGAACGAGTACAGAAAACTCATTTCCCAAAACCGTGTTTTACCGCTATGGGATTATTATGTCCCCTAGAGGGATTATACATTAGCCTAGTGCCCTGTGGCGTATCAGAATCAGAAATGCCAACTCTTACAACAAACTTGGGTTGGGGGCTTGGCCGCCGAGTTAAGGAAGGACTCCATATAGCCCGTGGGGTTGTAGAATTGTAGGGTGGACCACCTAACTTAGAAGTAATACAAAGATTAGAACTGCATTGACAAGAATTTTTCATGATTTTCAAAGATTTTACCATGTTTTTAAACTATACCATGCATGATGTTACATCAACTGCTCTCACCTATTCTACATATATCAATTCATTATTTTGGATTTCTCTATGTACTAGTAAAATTGTATTGACCCCGTATCTTTCAGGGTCTGAGGCTTAGTCTAGAGGTCCTGCTAAACTATAGAGTTGACAGTCAGAAGTGTTCAGTTGGTGAGCCTCCCTTACTTCGGAAGGCAATTCTTAGGGTATTATTATTTCATGGTATTGGCCTATTAGGGGCCTTGTCCCAGATCAGACAGATGTATTGGTTTTCGTATCTGCTAGAAATTTCGCAGACTGAAATAGTATGTTTGAGCCTGAGGTGCGAAGTGTATTCAGTCCCTTTCAAGATTCTAATTGCAGATGTCATGCATAAGGGGAATAATGAGTAGTAGAATGTTGAAACTGTATGTCCTCTGAGTAGTAGTGTATGTTAAAGTTTCATGACCTATTGGTAGTTAGATTATCCAGAAATTAGTGATATGAAGTCACAAGCTTAAAAGTCTAACTAAGAGGGACTTTTGCGTGTATAAGTTAGTTTAGTTACATAACTGTGGATTAATGAGTGGTTTTTCATTTTATAGTGATAGACTAATATGGTAGTAATAATTGTAGTTTGTATGGTAGTCAGCGGGGGGAATGTTTGTCTTTGATTATTATTTATTCAAGAAAATAAAATAGGAAAGGTGCCTAGAGTCGATAGTTATGGTGGTTCTAGAAATCTCTTATAGGCTGTGAATGGAAACAGTTATAGTAGCCAATAAGTTATACTTATATAATCATTGTTGTTATGGTATTTGAGGGTAGTCTAAAGTTATGATTGGGTAAGTAAGTATGATGTGAGAAAGTAGAATATGTAGATAAGATCGTATTGGGCTATACTTGTCAGAACTCGAACTAGGGCCTGGCCGTAACAGACATCCCAAACCATGAAGTCCCAGAATGCCCTTCTCTATATAGTAATCATGTACAACATTTATATAATAAAATAAGATGCGGAAAACATAATCTGCTATGGAAACATGGTCAATTATGAATTCAACATAATTATGGAAACTGCAATTCAATAACATTTAAATGACACCTGACTCAATCTGCGAAATCTCTACTATATCTCAAAACAATACTGTTTAAAAATCTGGGACAAGGCCCCCACTAGACCAAAACTGTAGAATGATAAATAACTATAAGACCTTAGGCCTTCTGGAATATAGAAGGCTCACTACTGCAAATCTGTTCTGCTGTCTGAGTTATCTACTGCTTGTCTGGACCCCTAGACTGAGCCTCAAAGCCTAAAACGTAGGGCAAGGGGGTCAATACAGATGTACTGGTATGCAGATCTAATCCAAAATAATCATTTATAATCGACATATATGAGGGATATTTAAAATAGTTCATAAATACATCATATAGTAAGAAATCACATGGGCATTTTAAAAGACTCTGTAAATATCATCAAAACTCTGAGAAAATCTTTGTTACTTCTGCACTAGGTGGTATAACCTACAACTCTAAAAATTCCATGGGATATATGGAAAATCCCATTAACTAGGAAGCCAAGCCCCCAACCCAAGTGTGCCGAAAGGGTCGGAGTCTCTGAATTTACTGCGCCACACGGCAGTCGCCAGCGTATAATAATAATCTACCCGTATCGGCAAATATATTTTCAGGCTAAGAGTTGCTGGAACTCGCGTCTTTGTCGGGTAACAAATTAACCGTATTTAAGACCTTGTTTAAAAATCTATCAAAACATGCAGAACATAATCTGAAAACATACTCTGTTATGGCATAAATACATATGGTATGATCATACCATTGACTTGCAAGTCAGATCTTTGAGCCATTATTAGTCTATCATAAATCTCTATTTTCAAAAAACAAGTTTTTCGGACCACCATTTCAATAATTCAATTCAAAGAAACTCTTTCTCAAACCTTATGTAAACACATGGAAGGAACTCATCTTTGTCAAGCATTTCAATAGTACAAGGTGGTCATGTCATAGTTGTCAATTCACATGCAATTCTTTCTCTTAAACAAAAGAACACCTTTATATCAAGAAACACCCTGTCAACAATTTCAAATCATGCTCAAATGCTATAATATTATGAAAACATCTTTCAAATCACAAAACCATAATCTTTAATTCAATATAAGGGAGGGAGTTCATAATTTATGCTCTCAAAAACCTTAAATCTCAAATTCCATACATATACGTATACGTGTAAATAAAGTTATGGGATAGGACCACAAGGCCAAAGCAATAATAACATTGAAACGTTCGGAATGCAAAGTCAAAGTATAGTTTTCAAAAATCCCCTTAAAATATATGCATCAAAGCCTTTAAATCATGCTTTAAGATTTTCAAACCAATGTAGTTTTTAGGATAAACCCCACGTACCTCTATTTAGAAAATTGAAGGATGCTTCTTAATTTTTATGGCTTAGGGATTCCAAATCTCCAATTTGTTTCGAAAACCCACGGTTGAATCTTGAGTTATTTGGGATTCTTGTTTGATACCCTAGGGAGTATTATTTGATGGATTTTAGTAAGAGTAGGTTTATTTTGGTGTCATAGGGACTAAATACCGTGTTCAATATGTTAAGGGGTTGGAAAATACGCCAAATACCCTTAATGAGATTGGTATAAAAAATATAACTGGGAGCCCGATTTCATGGGCCACCGCGACGCGCCATAATCGTGGTGGTTCACTGGAAATTGACGAATGGGAATTTGGTCTACTCCGTGATGCGCCACCATCATGGAGTCTAACTGAAAAATTGACCATCATCATTTACACCCTCTCCGCGACGCGCCAAGGATGGAATTAACCATAACTCCTCCATTAATTGTCCGTTTTGGACGAATCTGATGTCGACGGAAAACTTATTCGATCATCTACATAATAAAAAGTTAAAATCTAAGTAATTCCACAGGGAATAAGTATAAATCATTCTAGAAGCCAATGCTTGATACTTTAGGGACAAAATTTAGCTAAGAAAAACTTTGGGGCATTAAAATATCTCCCCCTTGGGATTTTTTTCATCCCCGAATGATCGGTAGGAACATTTAAACTTTAGGGTACGGAATAATGCGGACCTGATGTGTCCTCTACGAAAGGATATAACTGATCTGAAACATTTAAACTTCTATCGGTACACTGAATTCGGAGTTGACTTTACTTTTCTTGATACAAGGAGCTGATTCGTGCTGAGAGTTTAGGATTCCCTTGATCTGTTCAGGGTCCAATCATACATATTCAATTGAGTAGTGATAAGTTATTAATATAAGAATCATGAGGCAACAAGATTTAGATCGTACAAAGGTATTACACTTTTTGAGCTAAAATAGCTGAAAATTTTTTGAGATTATGTGCTGAACTTTTACGAACTGAGTCATGACTAAATAACTAAATCTGAAACATGATGATTGGACTGAATGAGTTCGCTACTCACATGGATGGAATAGATTTTCTTTTGGGACAGTCATATGCATTGGACTTCAGATAGTAGGACTGGGTGAAAAAGTGGAAAACCACAGTAACTGGTCTGCTTGACTGTTAAACTGAATCATACTGGACACTTATACTTAACTGGAGTATCTCTTCAACACTCTTCCTAAAGAAGTCCTAGTAGCATTAGGGAGCAAAGAATCTTGGACATGAGTTGCACAAGACATCCAACTAAGGAATCCCAACAATGACACCACTCTATAGCATGGAATATAGACATATAACTTGTCAACTAGAATAGAATTACCAAACCTTAGGCATTGCAACTTCTTACTTTCAATATTAGACTCAATTCTAAAATACTCTCTCAACTATACTTTCCCCTTAAACACCATGCTCATTGATTCCACTTATTTTTCTCACATTGTCGATGATATTTCCATCTACTAATATCTAAACAGAACTAAATCCCCTCATCATCTTCAAGCCTAACTCAAAATCAAAAGGCACACCACATAATATTGTAGTACTAGTTTGAGTCATAAATTTAGCACACCCTGCATTTCACTATTTCTTATCTCCTGCATAATTCTTATTGTCTCTCCAGTAATCAGCTTCAACTTTGTATTAGACATTCACAAACACTCAAGACATCCATCCATTTGTATACAAACATGGCATTCAAGCCTATCTTCATATCCACATATGAACTTCTAAACAACCACTCATAAAGTATTTTTCTCATATTCTCTAATACTGCTATCCATAACAACTTCCCTGCACTATTCAGATGATACACATAAAATATCCTCAACTAACCAAGCCATACACGGAACTTCACCTCAAAATTCTTTCTAATTATAGACTTACATAAAGTAAGAGCATAACAATTTTTGCCAAATATAACACATAAAACTTCTAACCTTGACACGTATCAAAGACTCGGCCTCAATCTTACTCCACGTACTGCCTTCACTCCAATAAGCATACAACCATCTTTCATCAACAAGAAATGTTTACTCTTTCCCATGTAAACAACTATTCAACATCACTATCTCAACCTAAGGGAAAATGTCATTGCAAATTAGAATATCGGGATCCGGAACATAAGGGGAGTACTAAACATAACTTGATACCCTATTGAGGCGTGAGGAATAGAGCACTCACGACATGGAATCATTAAAGTGATCTAATATGAGGATGTACCTAATATAAATATGAATTTTCACTGATTGTTAAGAGTATCACATGTGCAAAAGAGTCATAAACTGCATGACCTGAATTATTTGAATTCATAACTTACGAAAAGTGATTCTGACTGGAACTAGGAGAGTACATGATTCCTTATCATTTGCATGAGCACGAGCTATGATCATGAAACTGAGACATAAAACATGAGTATGTACCAGAATAACTGAAGTAAACTGCTGAAATAAGAATAGATTGAGCATCGTTCTTTCTCACGGCTAATTCCACAATTTATTGGCACATCTATTATTATCTAAAAACTTGACTTGGTTATTCGTTCTATCATCTCCCCCTTAGATTTAAGACACTACTCTAATTTTAAGAACCACTATATACACTCTGGTATAAACTGAAATCACATTACCCTAGAGTCGGGGATATAACAATACACATAAAACTAAACTTGCCCTATAGGATAGTATCTTCATGTATAGTAACCAATACTAATACCTCGTTGTAAGATTCAACCCTTAGGTTTCTATAGCCCTAAAAGTCATCATATAAAAGCTTAAACATTCACCAACCTAGATTCTCCTAACACTAAACAAGGATGTTTCCAAACCTTTGATGGACCATCCCACTTCTATCATAGTCTACCAACATCACGACTCCAAAAATATATCTCTCTACTATGAGAATCAAGATCATATCAAAAGGCTTAACATTATCTATCAAAACTCCTTAACTTGGTGATTTAGAACCCCATATACCATCTAACTAGTCTTTCTCCACCTAGCAACTCAACGGTACCACTAGCCACACACAACATGTAATAACCTAAGAAAATTACTGCAACCTCATATCACCTTGGCATACTTCTACTTCATACGTACAACATCATACATCATTACGAGTCAAATAAATTTAAGCTCTTGCATATGTTGTTCAAGCCTATTCGATCGCTTCCATAAAACTAGTATCATTAACCAAGAAATAATCACATCCACCTTTATGGCCATCAACTGTTCAAACTTAATGTCTAGGGCTAAACATGATTTATAACCCAACCTTAAACACAATTCTCACTTGGAAACTATGAAATAAAATATCAAGAAACAACAGTACACTAGAACACCGTAGCCATAATAATCGATCATGACCTTACGATTTTCCTTATTATAATTATTTACACGCACTATTTCAACACATCAAGCCTATAGTCTAGCATCAATCATTTACCACCAATTAAGAATGAAACATAATATACTAGTCCATCAAATTGGGATATTCTACCCAAATATCTCATTTTATTTAGATACAACCCACAACTAAAAAACCATCATGACATCACTGCTATGCCTCTAAATGTACTACAAACGTTTTCACAAGTAGTAATAGTTTACTACTACCAAAGAAAAGAGGGTCAGGGGGTAGAGTCACATAATAGACATGGTCAACCTTAATCTTATATTATAACCCCGTACACTCTTATCTACTTATACAACTTTATCACATCACACTTACTTACCCAAGCATATATTTAGACTACCTTCTAATTCCACATCAGCCACGAGTCTATAATTATAACCTACTGGCTATTCTAGCCATTTTCATACTTCAAGCAACCAACAATTCACCTTGACTAATAACTCTTTCTCTATCTTCTACTAAACTAACACACAAGGATGTATCACTTCATTACCAATTCAATCTCATGAGAAAAATTTGGCTATACATATATTCAACCAACACAAGAACAAAAAGTTGAACAACAAGTTGCTAGAGAATCGAAATAGGCGTCACACAGCTTCACTAGACTTTGATTTTTGTGTTTTCAACAAGAAAACAGGATGAATAACAAATAAACTATGCTACTGAATCGAAAGAGCCCCACGGACTACCATACAATTTACACATGCTACTAGCTACCACATTAGTTTATCACTAAAAATGGGTAAATCATCCTCAAACATTAATTATTCAACTAAACAACTTTGTGACATTATATCACCATCTTCTTGGTTTAATATCTCTATCAATAGGTCATGACACCAACACTTTAACTTATTCTACTACTCGGGTAAAAATACAACTCCAATATTCTGCTACACCTCATTCCCTCTTAAGCATGACATCTGCATCATAAGTTTTTGAAAAGGACTGAATGCCCTTAATACTGCAGGTTGAAAAGCATAATCTCATAAAAATCAAAGTTCACACTTGAATCAATACACTCTGAGGCACAAACAGACTTTTTCCAAGTCCTTGCACAATTTTAAAATTTTATATGTCTCAATCAAAAAGGACTATACCATTTAAATTCTAAACTTCTGAACTGGAATCACTTCAATAATGAGACATATCTGAGCAAATCAGAGTAAGTAAGGAATTGGGATGACTGTTACTTTTGTATGGGCGACACCATAGCATGAATTAGAGTATGAAAGAGGAACATTATGACTCTGTTGCATGAACTAGAACATAAAGAAAGAGAGACATTCCTAAATGCCTTGTAGACTCCTTCTTAAAAATGTAGCGCGCTACACACCCATAAAAATGACTCTAACCGATGAAATTTCGTAGATACCCTGGGACCATGAATCATACTGTAATACCAATTTTCTCATGAATCGAACTAGTGCTTGGGTGTAACGAAAATCCCAAACTACGGACACATGATCAATTCTGAATTCAATATAATTATGTAAATTGCAATTCAACCACATCTAAATGACACCTGACTCAGTCTTCAAAATCTCTACTATATCACAAAATAATAGTATCTAAAAATATGGGACAAGGCCCCCTGTCCTGTAAAATGATAAATAACAGTAAGACATTAGGCCTTCTGGAATATAGAAGGCTCACCACTACAAAATTTATTCTGCTGTCTGAGTTATTTACTGCTTGTCTGGACCCCTAGACTAAGCCTCGAAACCTAAGAGGTAGGGGATAGGGTCAATACAGATGTACTGGTATGCAGAGTTAATCCAAAATGATCAATTATAATCGACATATATGAGAGCAATTTAAAATAGTTCATAAATACATCATATAGTAAGAAATCAGATGGGCATTTTAAAAGACTGTGTAAACATCATTAAAACTCTTGAGAAAATCTATGTTACTTTTGTGCTAGGTGGTATAACCTACAAATCTGAAAATTCCATGGGCTATATGAAAACTACCTTTAACTCGACAGCCATGGCCCCAACCCAAGTGTACCACAAAGGTTGGAGTCTCAGAATCTACTATGCCATATGGCCATCGCCAACGTACAACAATAATCTACCTATATCGGCTATTACGGTTTTAGGCTAAGCGTTGCTTGAACTTGTGCCTTCTTCGGGTAACCACCTAAACCTCTTTAAACCCTGTTTTAAAACTCTATCAAAACATGCAGTCTCTAAAAACATACTCAAAAAACATTCTCTAAAAATATACTCTGAAAACATACTCTGTTATGCCATAAATACATATGGTATCATCATACCATTGGCTTGTAAGTCACATCTCTGAGCCATTATTAGTCTATCATAAATCTCTGTTTTTAAAGAACAAGTTTTTGGGACCACCATTTCAATAATTAAATTCAAAGAAACTCTTTCTCAAACCTCATGTAAACACCTGCAAGGAACTCATCTTTGTCAAGCATTTCAGTAGTACAAGGTGGTCATGTCAAAGTTCTCAATTCATATGCAATTCTTTCTCTTAAATACAAGAACACCTTATTATCAAGAAACACCCTCTCAATAATTGCAAATCATGCTCAAATGCTATAATATTGTGAAAAAATCTATCAAGTCACAAAACCAAAATCTTTAATTCAATATAAGAGAGGGAGTTAATAATTTATGCTCTCAATGACCTTAAATCTAAAATTTCATACATATACGTATACGTGTAAATAAAGTTAGGGGATAGGACCACAAGGCCAAAGCAATAATAACATTGAAACATTTGAAATACAAAGTCAAAGTATAGTTTTCAAAAAACCCCTTAAAATACATGTATCAAAACCTTTAAATCATGCTTTAATATTTTCAATCCCATGTAGTTTTTATGATAAACCCTACGTACCTCTATTTTTGAAATTAAAGGATGCTTCTTGATGTCTTAGGCGTGGGGATTCCAAATATCCAATTTGTTTAAAACCCACGATTGAATCTTTAGTTATTTGGGATTCTTGTTTGAAACTCTAGGGAGATTTCTTTGATGGATTTTTCTTAGAGTAAGTATTTTGGTGTAATAGAGATTGAATCCCGTGTTCAAGATGTTAAGGGGTTGGAAAATACCCTAAATACCCTTAATGTGATCGGTATAAAAACTATAACTGGGAGCCGGATTTCATGGGCCACCGCGACGCGCCACAATTGTTGTGGTTCACTGGAAATTGATGAATGGGAATTTGGCCCACTTTGAAACGTGCCACCATCACGGAGTCTCACTAGAAAATTGACCATCGTCATTTACACCCTCTCCACGATGCGCCAAGGACAGGAATGGCGGTGTTTTATGACTAGGACTTAAATTAACCATAAATCCTCAACCAAGTGTCCATTTTGGATGAATCTTATGTCAACGGAAAACTTATTCGATCATCTACATAATGAAAAGCTGAAATCTAAGGAATTCCACAAAGATATAAGTATAAATCATTCTATAAAAACGCTTGATAGTTTAGGTAAAAAATTTAGGTAAGAAAAACTTTGGGGCATTACAATACTATAAGATTAAGGTTGACCATGTCTATTATGTGACTTTACCCCGTTGACCTTCTTTTCTTTAGTGGTTGTAAACTAGTACTACTTGTGAGAATGTATGTGATAGATTTTGAGGTGTAGTAGTAATGTCATAGAGGTTATTTGGTTGTAGGTAGTACCTAAGTAAAATGAGGCAATTGGGTTGAATTTTCTAATTTGATGGACTAGTATCATATGTTGAATGCTTCATCGATAGTATGTGATTGTTGCTAGATTATAGGCTTGAACTTTAGATGTAGAATGTGGTGGTAACAATATTAGCTTAATATTAATGATGTATCTTTTATGGGAATAAATTAGTAGGCTTGACGTGATTTGTGAAAGAGCCTAGGTTGATAACTTATGAAGAGTTTAAGTGGTAATTTTGAGGTATATGTGTATATGAGGACTAATGTTAAAATGATGAATGGTGGGTCACTCATTAAATGGATAAGGGCATAAATATATAAGAATGAGTTTCACGCACCTTGTTGTATGGAGTTACGTAAGATTTTATGATATAAGTTATGTAATTAACGGTCTAATGTTAGATGGCTAAGTAGTGGATTTTTATGTGATATAGAGTAAGGTTCTGTATGCTCATGGACTGGGAGTTGTAAGTTGTTGATGATAGAGGATATAAAAAATAAAGAGTAGCATTCTTGGAAAGCAATGACTTTAGAGTATACTTAAAAAGGGAAAGTTTAGCGTTTATGTGTATAAGTGTTTTGCATACCTAGTTTGTGTTCTTGAAATTGTGGTATAGAGAAGTTTGGGGAGTTGTTGTATAGAGTTATTAAGAGTTGAATTGAGAAATATGAGTTGGCAATATGTTCCTTTGGTATAGTTTTACAAATTTTGTTAAGATGCAAGTTATGTGATTAGAGGTATAATGCTAAGTATTCTAAGGAGTTGAAGATGAATTGTTGTGTGCCTAGAAGTGTGGTTGTCTATGCCCATGGTAATGTTATCCATAAATATATGACTTTGGGGTGTGGAGTATGTTAGGATTAGTGTAACCTAAGTGGATGTTCTAGAATGAATTTAGTTTCATTGTAGAAAAAATCTATGGAGGGGAGTTTGTTTTGATGTGTATGTTGGTACCCCTTTGTGGTTAGGTGGGTGGATATCAGGAGGTTCAGTACTTTAACTAGTCTCCATATTCCTCAAATGTTTGGTGCATCTCGTTTACGTAAGTATGGGTTGTAGGGTGATGGCTGTAGAGGCTAGCGAAAGTAAGAGTAGTATTTTCATAAAACAAGACCTACAGAGTATATTTATCCGGGAGAGATTAGTGGTAATGTGTATGGTGGTATATATCTTGTGTAGAGAGTTGTAGATATATATTTGAAGAGAGGTTATGTATGCATGTTTAGGATTATGACTTTGATCTAACGGGGAGGTGATGAGTTAAAGTAGTTCTCAAAATTTACTTATGGTGTCAAGTATCAAGTAAGATTCATGATAAATCTATTACAATTCAATCAAGCTCCTCCTACTCATTCTACGAGGTCACTGTACTAATGCCTTACGTTATGTATCCAAGTCCTACCTATGTCTAAGGTTTGAGCACTCTATGTAACTCATGACATGTCCCTTGATGATACAATATTCTAAGTATCCAAGCTCTATGTTTTGTTGATCATGAACAACAAATCCATGTCCCAAAACATGATTGGTTCTAAGGAACTATGTTTTTGTATTTTAACGATTCATTTTATGTTGGGATTTCCAAAAATGATAAAGTTGTGTGAACTCATGACTATTTCAGTTTTGAAAATGAGAAGCGATGGCTTCGAGTAGAAGACCTTGCCTAAATTGTCGACTTCATGAATTCTACACTCATGTTATAAGACTCATTATGTAAACTCTCATGTTTCTCACTGTGGTTGTCCTAAGAACTCGTGCTATGTTGAGTTTATGCCAGAATGACTCTTACTGGTGATCCAAACACTTGATATATGAATAATCTATGATTTTACCGTATCTTCAACTCATTTCCCACCTTGAGTATGGCAATAAGTATATGTTATAACCGAATAGTGTTACTCTCTTTCATTATGATCTTGCTCAGGTCCTGTAATGACCATATCTATGCTAGTATGATGGTAGTTGTGGAAGTGTAGAAGTGTGTTAGTTGGGGGAGTAGAAGTCATTGTAGATGAAAATTTTAATGTGATTTCTTTAGATAAGGTTAGAAGAGCATGGGATAGAAGGAGATGAATATTCATTATGTGAAATAGTTATGAGGGAAGTATATGGCGAGAATCTTGGTGAAAATAATTGAATTTGCAGGTCTTAGTGGAGATGTCCATAAAGTGGGGTGTGGTAGAGGTAGGCTGAAATTATGTGATTGATGAAAACGAAAACTAATGTGCCATTCGGTTAGTGTTCTTTGAATTAAGACTTGAGGTTGTTGAATTATATTGGTAAGGTGAGATGGTTTCTTAATGTGATGTAGAGTACAGGGTCGCGTAGTTAAATTAGCACCTCTTTTCTCTGAGTTAGGCTTCAACATAGATGTATTATACGATGGGACACAAATTTTTGTGGTTAGATTTGTTACGGAAGAATTGTAATTTGGAAATGATGAAGTATGTTGATTAATGTTGGGGTAAAGATAAGTAGTGTTGCTAAGTTTAAGTCTTTTCATTGTAGTCTGTAAGATGGAGAATGCGAATTTTCATATGTTCTGCGAGAATCTTATCTCATCTCTTGTACCAATCTTAATCTGGCCGAGGAATCTTAGGAAAAGTTATGTCTTACAATGTTTTGATCATGTGCCATCAAACACATGACAAGATTCATGTCCATGACAAGTTTTGCTATCCCGCATTTAGTGCTTACCCATTTCCCTAGGTGTTATCATAAAGATAGTGTGATGCCTTTGGATATTTTTGTTGAGGATAACAATGTTCGAATCACTATTACATTCTTTATTCTACACTTTTAGATCTTCAAGAAGTCCCTAGCCCTCATTTAGAGATGAATGATCCCAAGGGGGATATAATGTAACACCTCGCATTTTAGGCTAGAATGTAAACTGTCATTTTCTTTGCATAAAGGTTCTAAAAGCCATAAATATGATACAAATATAGTGTGTTAATCAATTATGTAGTGTGGGAATCTAGTGAATCATGAATTGAGATCATAGAGGTCTCTTAACCCAAGGACGAGTTGTAAGCTTTCTTATTGTTTTAGTTTTACTGAGCGTCGAAAGTTGGGTCAACTTCAATCGATGATAACTTTTTGTAAATTATAAATTAGAGGGCCTAATATATAACAAATGAAAGGTCTTCGAAGTATCTTTCCAACAATAATAATTTTGCCTAAATCCAACACCCAAGCAAAAATTTATGACTTTGCAAAGTGGAGTACGTCGCTTGGTAAATCGCCTAAAGCTACTGAAAGTTTTGTACTATGGGAAATGCATCGCAAACCTATTTTGGCCAATGAAAAATGCAATGCCCAGCCCATTTTGGGTGATGGACAATGTGTGGCACTGCCTAACTTGGGCCATAGGCAATGCGTCGCATGCCCTATGGCCCAAGGGCATAAAATCTTTGTTTTTAACTTGTTTTAAGGGAAACCAAGTCTTTTCACATCCCAAAACTGTCCCTATTCATCCTTGAACGAATTTAGGATATTTAATATCGTTTTAACTCTTTAAAGATCCCAAAATTCATCTTGTAAGAACACAAGGGGAGAAAACAACTAGGATTTAGACAATCAAGACTAAAGGTCAAATCTTTTCAAAATTTCTTCGTGAATTCTTTGCAACTAATGTACGTGGAGTTTTCCTAAATACTACTTGGGCATAAGAAATTATTTCAAAAACTTTTAGCATTGTGATATTATGAAATCTAAAAGGGGTTTTGGAATTTACATTGAAATTTACGTTATGAATTCATTAGTGACATTATTGTTTTGTTCTTTAGGCCTTTCCCCCTAAATTGATTTGAAATATTACATATATATGTATGTGGTTAAAGTTAACAATTGATTGAGAGAATAACTATTTACACTCTCTCTCATGTTGTGATACCTCTTGATTTTTAGAATGTTATTTAGAAGCATGATTTTATATGTTCATGACTATTATTGCATGATGTAAGCTTGATCTTTAAATTGATGAGAGGGGTCTTGCATGTTGATAAATATTTAGTATATAATGAATGATTGCATGGTTTGCTAAAAATGCATGACCACCACATGTTTGCTGAAATGATAGAAAGGAATGATTTTACATAGTTTGATAAGTGTATTGAAGAATTAATTTTCTTGAATTTTTGAAATATAGTGGTCTAAACTTTGTATTTTAAAAGAAGAAACTATGATATGACTTTTATGGTTCAGAAACCTGACTTGCAAGTCTTGGTACGATGATCCAATTTAGAATAATCCATAGTATCATAGAATAGAACAGAATATGGACTTTCTTTCAAATTTTTAAATTTTGAACTTAGAATGATACATGTTCAGAAAAGGCTAAAAGTGGGAATAAAGAGAGGTTAGGTGGTTACCCAAAGAAGGCTCGTGCCTAGAAAACTCATTGACCAAAATAGCGTTTTGCCGATACGGGATTATTATTTCCCTTTGAGGGATTATACGCTAGCCTAGTGCTTGATGGCATATCAGAATCATAAACTACAACTCTTGCTGCAAACCTGGGTTGGGGGCTTGGCCGTTGAGTTAAGGGCGGACTCCATATAGCCCATGGGGTTGTATATTTGTAGGTTGGACTACCTAACTCAGGAGTAATACAAAGATTAGAACTGCATTGAAAAGAATGTTTTATGATTATCAAAGATTTGACTATGTATTTTAAACTATATCATGCATGATGTTACATGAACTGCTCTCACCTATTTCATATATAGAAATTCATAATTTTAGATTTCTCTGCATACCAGTACAATTGTATTGACCCCTATCTTTCAGGGTCTGAGGCTCAGTCTAGAAGTCCTGCTAACCTGTAGAGTTGGTAGTCAAAAGTGTGTAGTTGGTGAGCCTCTCTTACTTTGAAAGGTCATTCTTAGAGTGTTGTTATTTCATTATGGTATTGGTCCACTAGGGGCGTTGCCCAGATTTCAGACAGTTGTATTGCTTTTGTATGTACTAGAGATTTCATAGATTGAAATAGACGTTGTTTAGATGTTAATGGATTTCATTCCAGTATTGTTAAATTTAATTTAGAGTATGATCATGATTCTTTTTAGTTCATTTCTGCATTGTTTTATTTATTATAGAGTATTGTTCATGATTACAAGAAATAAAAGGGCGCCAGAGTCTCTGTGGTTGGGGATGCTTAACTGGAAAGAGATAAATATTTTAAAGCATGAAGCATGGTTTTAAAGGACTAAAATTTGGCTTAGAAAGAGCTAGTTGGTTACCCAGAAAAGGCTTGATTTCAAATAACTCTTAGTCCGAAATCATTTTTTGCTTATACGGGTTTTATATATGTTATTAGGCAAGTAGGATAACATGGTATGTAGGAAAGCTGGGCATAATTTTTCATGATACTCTAATCCTTGCGGCAAATTGGGATTAGGGGCTTGGTCGCCAAGTCAAGGATGGACCTATATAGCCCTTGGGTATTTATGTTTTGTAGTGTGTACCATCAAGCTACAAAGTTAAATAATAAATTGAGTCAAGATTACAAGAAAATGTTTTGAAGATCCTCGAATTATGCCCATGTGTTTTCAATTACATTATGCTAAATTGTTTTTATGAAATGGCTCTCAATTTTTTTGTGTAAAAATATGCTATCTTTGGTTTGTTCTACATAACATTACTTTTGAGTATTGATCCCCTATATTTGAGGTTCTGAGGCCCAGTTCCATGGTCCTATAAACTAGTAGATTTTTGTTCCTCAAACGTTTAGAATTGGTGAACCTCCTTTACATCGGAAGACATTCTATCTATATATAATCTCAGCCAATTGATGGTTTAGTTAGGGGCCTTGTCCAAGTCTAGATAGTTAGTAGTCAGTAGAGACTTTGTAGATGAAAGTTGAGTATTGTATAGTCATATATTATTTACATAGTTGGTATTATAAATTTCCCTTGAATTTTCAGTTTATCTTCCAAAAATTTATATCATATGAGTTATTCTTATAATTACATGCTGAAGGGTCTCTCGGACCTTCATGGTTCGAGATGCTTGTCACGGCCAAGGCCTCAATTTAGGTCGTAACAATCTTGGTATCAGAGCATGGTTTATGGTCCTAGAGTGTCTACGAAGTCGTGTCTAATAGTGTCTTGCTTATGGGTGTGTTGTGCACCACACATATAATTAGGAGGCTACCGAGCATTTAGGAGTTGTTTCTCATTCTTTCATAGTCTAGTTCATGATATAGCATTGTCAATATGATAGTTTTCCAAATTACTTCCTTACTCTAATTTTATAGGACATGCCTCATGGTTGAGGCAATACAAGTCCAAGAGTTTAGATTCCCAATGATGTGTTTCATTTGATTAAGTTATCTATGAATTTATGAGATAGCACAAGGACTTGAGAGGAGTCTATTAGTGCTTCAAAGTGTTTTGATTCGAGTGTATACCTCTATCTTAATGGAATCATGCTTTTCATCCTGAGGTACAAAGTGTATTTAACTTTTTAAAAAAATCCTTGTTGCTGATTTCATGCTTAAGGGAAGAGTTATGTGATAGAATATTGGAATAGTATTTCTACCCGAGTAGATGTATATGTTAAGGTGTTATAACCTATTGATAGTAAGATGATCCCGAAGTTAGTTATATGAGGTTACAATTCTAGAAGTCAGAGTGAGGGTGAATTTTACATAAATAAGTAGCTTTAGTTGTATAACCTTTGACAGAGGGGTGGTTTAACCTTTTATGGTGATTGGCTAATCTTTCAGCTATATTTTTAGAGTATATGATAGTCTGTGGAGGAAGTGTTTGGCTATGATTATTATTTATTCAAAATAGGGAAGGATCCTAGAGTGGATAGTTATGGTGGTTACAGAAATCATTTATAGGCTATGAAATGAAAGGACTAGATTAGCCAATAAGTTATTGGAAGAGACTCATTGGTGTATATGGAATTTGAAATTAGTAGGGATGTATGTATGGGTAAGTAAATATGATGTGAGAAAGTGAAATATATTTATAAGATCATAAAGGGTTATGTCATAAGATAAAGATCGACTTTTCTATTATGTGACTTTACCACCCCTTCCCCCCATGGTCTTTTCTGTAGTAGTTGTAAACCACTACGACATGTGAGAAGGTACGTAGTGAATTTTGAGGTGTAGTAGTAATGTCATGGAGGGGATGTTATTGTAGGTAGTATTTAAGTAAAATGAGGTATTTGGGTTGATTTCCCAATTTGATGGACTAGTATAGTATGTGGCATGCTTCATCGGTCGTACATGATTGATTCTAGACTATACACTTGAATTTCAGATGTGGAGTGTTATGGTAAAAATAGTAGCTTAAGATTAATGATGCATGTTTTGTGGGAATGAATTAGTAGGCTTGATATAAGGTGTGAAATAGTCTAGGTTGAAAAATTTTGGAAAAAACAGTGGATAATTATGATATATATACATAAGGACTAGGGTAAAACGATGAATTATGGTTGAGTCATTAAGTCGGTATGGGCGTAAGTATATAAGTATAAGTTAAACCCCCAGTTATCATGTTGTTAGATAAGGTTTTATGTGTATAAATGTCATGTGTACCTAGCTCACGTTCTTGAATTTTGTAGTATGGAAAAGTCTAGGATCTTGTTGTATTGTGTTCTTTAGAGTTGAATTGAGGAAATATAGGTAGGCAATATGATCCTTTGGTATAATATTAAAATTTTTGTGAAGTTGTAAGTTATGTGGTTAGAGGTGTAATGCTAGTATTCTAAGGAATTGGAGATGGAGTGTTAAGTGGTCAGAAGAATGGATGTCCATGACCATGATAATGTTAGTCACAAGTCAATGACTTTTGGGGGTCTGAGGAAGTTATTATTAATGTCACCGAAGGGAATGTTCTAGAATGAATTTAGTGTCTTTATATTAAAATTATTAAGAAGAGTTTGTGTTCATGTGTATACTGATACCCCCATTGTGTTTATAGTTGTGGGTGTAGATTTGATGAGGGGATATGTTTGTATGTTTAGGATTATGACTTTGATCTAAGAGGGAGATGACTAACTAAGGTAGTTCTTGAATTTTCTCAGGGTGGCAAGTTTCGGGGAAGAGTCATCATAAATCTTTTTCTATTCAAGCAAATTCCTTCTACTTCAATTTAAGAGGTCATTCTACCAATGTCTTACGTATTCAAGTCCTGCCTATGTCTAAGTCTGATTCTCTATGTAAGTCTTGTCATGTTCTGACCTCAAAACTAGAAGCAATGATGTCTCAATAAATCTAATCTTTCATGTATTCAAGCTTGATATTATTATGGTCATGATCCATAAAAAAATTCATGTCTTACATCATGCATAGTTCAAAAGAACTAGGCTTTTATATGTTACCGATTTGTTTTATATCGAGATTAGACAACATGATAGGTTTCATGCAAACTCATGACTATCTAATCTATGAAAATAAGAAGCAAGAACTTCAAGTATAAATCCTTATCTCAATTGTTGACTTCAAGAATTCCGACCTTATGTTATACAACTCATGATGTAAGCGCTCATGTTTCTCACTTTGGTCTATCCTAAGAAACCATGTGGTGTTGTGTTTACGCCGAACGACTCTCTACTTATGATCAAGACACTTGATTTATGAAGCACTTCATGTCTATTGTATCGTATCATCACATCATGTCCCACCTTGAGTCGTGCAATAAGGATAAGTTATAGTCGAATAATGTAACTCCCACTCATGATGCTCATGCTCGGGTCCCTCAATGACGCTCCGAATGATAGTATGATAGTAGTTACGGAAGAGTAGTAATGACTCGGGTAGGGGGAGTAGATGTTCTGGAATGTGAGAATTTTGATGTGATTTCTTTATCTAAGGTTATAGGTGACGGGGCGAGAAGGAGATGAACTTTTGTTACGAGAAATAGTTAGGAACGAGATATGTGGCAAAAATCTTTGTGAGACTGATTGAAATTGCTGGTCTTAGTGGGGAGATCCATGAAATGGGTGTAGAAATGATAGCCTTGAATGTTGTGATTGATGAAAACACAAACCCATGTACTATATGGTTAGTACCCCCTTAATTAAAATCCAAGGGTAGTTGATGGTAGTGATAAAGTTAAGTAATATTCTTAAAGTGAAGTAGAGTATGAGGTCCCATAGTTTAAGCTAGCACCTCCTTTCTCTGAGTTAGGCTTCAACATGGAAGTACAATATAGTGGGACTCAAATTCTTTTGGTTAGATGTCTTAAGGGAGAATTGTTAGTTGGGAATGATGAAGTATGTTATTCATTGTCTGGGGTATAGACGAGTAGTGTCTCTAGGTTTTGGTCTATTAGTTGTATCTTGTAAGGTAGAGAATGCTTCTATTCCTATCTCCCATGAAACCTTATTTTATGTCGAGTATCAATGTAAATTAGGCCTATTATCACAAAATAAAGTCATGCCTTATGTTGTGATGATTATGATCCCTAGAACTTATGTGCAAGGTCATCTCTACGTCAATCTTATTATCTCATGCTTCGTTCTTACATGATTCTCTATGGGCTATCATGATGCTGTTTTGATGCCTTTGCATAATTTGTTGAGGAAATATTTTCAATGCGAGGTTACGTTCTTTATTCCATAATTTTAGAGCTTCCACAAGTTCCTACCAATCATTCGGGGAGGAATGATCCCAAGGGGGAGATAATGTAAAACTCGTACTTTTGAACTGAAGTTGAACCTTCTTTCCTATGTTTATAAATTCAAACCCAATGGTTTATACTTAGATATAAGTGTGAATAACACTTACTTAGTGTGGGAACATCCTTGGAGATGAATACACATCATAAAAATTTCCTATCTCAAAAGTTAAGTTGAGTACTTTCCTATCGATTGACTTTTAGTTGATGATTTTTCTTGGGTCAATTTCTAGAGACTATTTCTCATGGGATATAAAGATTCATGTGACCTATTATATATAAAGTTAAATCCCTTCGATTATTCTTTCCAATGACACAGACCGTTCGTCAATCCGAGTCCGGAGTCAAAAGTTATGAGTGTTTGACTGAGGCATTGTCTAGGGTGTGCGATGGCCATGCGCTGCACACCAATCGATAAAGCACAGTGTCTTAGCTATGCTTTATCCATGCGACACACACCCTAAGATATCCGATGTCTGAGCAATGCAAATCCATTTCGGGGCATCAATAAGTACTCTGTTTGATTTATATTAAGGGCATAAAGATCTTTTATCATCCTATAATCATTCCAACCCTCTTTGGACGAATATTAAGCCTTAAACATGTTATTTTCACATTACAAAATCCCTAATCATCGAGGAGAAACCACTTAGGGTTTGAGGATTTTAATCTCCAAGGGAAAATATCTCTACGTTCTCTTTGATTTTCTCCATCAAAAGGTATGTGGGACCATCCTGTTTATCATGGGCGTAAGTTTTATAGTTTTTACAAGTTTTAAAGTATATATGTATGCACTTATATGAGATTTGAGATCGTTTTGAGAGCATGTATTACGAACCCCAATTTATGACGAAATCTTGTTTAAACTATGGGGTTTTTCTAAACTTAAATTTTGTTCATGTGTATGGATTTTATGTAACATCCCAAAATCTAATTTCCGGGATGCCACATAGTGCTCTGTACTACAAGTAGTCCTAAGGTAACCCTGGATGCCTTGTATTAAATCTAAATCTCAAAATAGGGGAATATGAATGTCAGATCAAAATAAATGCAAAAAACTATCTAAATTATCTGAGTATATCTGAAAATTCTAATCTCATCAGTCTGACAAAGCAAATACTAAAAATCTAAATACTGCAACTAAAATCTAAAACTGAATCTAGAGAGTCACTGGGATAGACCTAAGCTGACTCAAATTGTCTGAAATGAATACCAAATCATATACTAATAAACTTGAAATCTGAATGGCTAAGTCCCTGAACTCTGAGGACTCATCAACTATAGAGATGTAGATGAGATGCTCGAAAATCACTCATGCTGCTAAGACTAAGCACTCGTACTTGAATTTTGAGACAATGTAGCACACAGACGTATATGTGGATCGGTACTTAGGAAATGTACTGAGCATATGGGGTGAGTGCAATTAATAAGTAAACAATATCGTAACAATTTATAAAATCATGCATGGTAAATGTAAATGACTCACATAGGCTTGAGAAATCTGAAAATTGAGGATCATAAATCATGAAAAATAAAGCATATAATATAAATCTTTTGGGCCATTATATTCAGTTCCATAAATCTGTTCTTTCTGAATACTACTACATTATCTTGTTAACTGTAAGGGAAATACTTCATTTCAAGACTTTAAGAAGAATTTCCCAAAATATATGCTTTTATCTTAAGGCTTTAAACCAATAGACTGTATTATAAGTAGGGGACTTGTTTTGGGAGGTTCCTCTAACCGATATAAACTATGTGAACATTTATGGAGTCCAACGTCTTACCCATGTTGGGGAGAGCTGTCTACCCTTGCCATCAGAATAGAATCTTTATCTTAAGTGATCACTATCTTAGTCATCCACTTAGAAGTGGGAATATTAATCTTAATCCTATGGTGGTACGTAGTTCTGGGGTATGAAACCTTGGTAACATACCCATATCGGTGCTAAATACTACCTTTCTTATGCTCAGGATCTTAGGAAATCCACTTCAAAAATAGCACAAGGGTCTACATGAAAATCAATTATTCTCTTTCTTTTCTTTAAATCTCAATTCATATGAACAATGTGGATTCCTTATCTTAGCTTAGGACCAAAAGGTCAAATCTTTATAAAAAATCTGAGAATAATCTTATAATAGGGTGCGCATAGCATAAACAATCTTGAAATAGCAATCTTTAATTAGGGCTTAGTGACCCATGCATCAAACTCACGTTTAAATATCATAATGTTCATGCTTGATAATGTAAACATTGATAAATTAATTCAAAATCTGAAAATTACGGAAATATGCATGAAAATATGAACATAATCATGTAATTAAACTTCTAAATCACTAGAAATCTCATAAGCTTGTGAATAACAATAATGGGAATAAACCCTAACTTGAATTTCATGGGAAATCATATAAAAATTCAGTAAAATTGGAATTACAATAAGTCTTTAGGAACTAGGACGAAAGGATTGTTCTTGTTCATAACCCCACATACCTTAATCGATTATCTTAGATAAAAATCTTGAATCCTGGACTCCTATTGTGTCTTTGGAGATGATTTCTTAGAGTTCTTGAATTGAAAATTGCAACGCCCCGAAAACGGGTCCCGGAGCGTCACAGGGTGCTTGAGGCTACGAGTAGCCCCAAGCTAACCCTTTGAGCCATTTTCATTCAGTTCAACACAAATCAATGGGGTTTCCATAAATAACCCTCAAATATCAATAGAGTAATCATCATCCAAGAATAAAAGAATTTTAGAAAGATAACAAAATACGACTTATTAGTCAACTCCCAACATCTATACTAGTCAAACAAGCCTCCAAGAAAATCAATAAAACCAGCGAGCCATTGAGACATGCCCCACCTAACTCATATTAAGTTATCAAATGCAAACAATTTCATGAAACCAACATCAGACATCACGTCCTCGGAACATGAGGACTCACTACAACAGAGGATGTAGAACAGCATGCCCAAAGAATCACTGTCTAACCTGAAACTGAGCACCTAAACCTACATTCTGAGTAAATGCAGCCCACATCCGAAGATGTGGGTCAGTACCATGGAAAGGAACCGAGTACATGGGGGTGTATACAGATGTTTAAACATCATCATCATAAATATTTATAGGAAATATGCAGGATGTAAGAAAATCATCATAATCATGAGTGGATGAAATAAGAATAATAAAACATGTGAGTCATCATATAATTTGTCAATCACTTTCAGTTCATCAAGAATATCAATTCTCATAATGTAAATATCATTTAAATCTTTCGAAAGAATAACTTTCACAATTCTACTTTCAAATCACTTCACCTTTTACCATAGACACAAGGAAACACACACACTGGGAGATCCTATAACCGACATAAACCATGTGAGCCACAGAGAGTCCAACATCCAACCCACATTGGGGAGAGCCATCCTATCCTTGTTATTTGAGTAGAACTTCCAATATCAATCCAAAAACACTAGTGATCACCATATAAATCAGCCTTAGGCTCACTCCTCCGGGGGTACATAGTTCTAGGGAAGTAAGGTCGCGTTATACATCCCACTTGGTACTAAAGATTTCTCCCGAACTTAGCTCAGATCATTTCAAAGACAATCCATAACAAAACAATTTTAGTAATATATAAATATATATCGGGAGCCATCATGCTTCCCATCTATCAAAATCAACCATGTTGTGGATTTCTTTCACACTCAAGTTCAAAATAACTCCATTAAGACCAAAAGGTCAAATCATTCAAAATATCTCAAATATTCAACATCAACGTGCTTATAACACACTTTCTCAAAAAAAAAACAATTTCCAATGGGGATTCACGACCCAAATATCAAAATCATGATAAATATCGTTCAAGATTCATGCTTTATATCACCACAAATATAAATTCTTCTTTCAAAATCATAAACATAGAGATTTCATAATAATCATCATAAGATATAAGTTCATGCTTCAAATTCATAAAAAATCAAATAAAAATCATGCCTTGGTAAAGAAAATTACTTTTGGGCACAAGAACGAAAGAGAGTTCTTGTTGAAAAAAACCCATCATACCTTGAATGATGAAATGTAGATCAATACTCATTTTTGAGATGTTAATCGTGACTTTGAATGATGGTTCTTGGAGTTCTTTAACTAACAACTTGGAATCTTGAATAAATTTATAGAATTAATGGTGAATTTTGGAGGTTCTTGAAGTTGGATGTAGGAGCTTAGGGTTTTCTTTTTGAGGGAATTTGATGAAATATAATATATAATGCTTCTAATAGGATTCAATATAGGGTTTGGACGGATTTTGTCTGAAGGGGAATGAGCAAAATGCCCCTAAAAATCAAATAATTCTCGAATCTGTCCTTTGGTGGACTATTTTGATAGTCTGAAGTAGATCAACCATAACGTTTTACGCTAATATCCAAATTGGATGAAACCAATTTCATTAGAAAGAGAACTCTCATATCTTTCGGTTGATATATAGTATCTCACCCAAATCATTCTGTACGAAGAGTTATGATCATTAGAAATTGACCCAAAAATTCACTTTTGGTAGACTGAAGTAGATCGACCATAATGTTTTGCTCCGATAGTCAAATTGGATGGAACCAATTTCATCGGAAAGAGGACTCGCAGAGCTTTCCGTTCATATATAGTATATCACCCAGATTATTATGTACAAGGAGTTATCATCGTTTAAATTTGGAGCAAAAATACGCCAGGCCTCAGTACTTTTTGCTACCTGTTTTACTATTCACTACTATTCACGGTTCGATCGAAATGTTCATAACTCATCACTCAGGTGTCCATTTTGGATGATCCACATATCGTTGGAAATCTTATTCGATACTGTACGCAATGGTGGTTTATAATCTAAGACATGCCGCACAAAAAATTTACAGTTCATTCTAGAAGATAGAACCTAACACGTTGACACAAAATTTCAACGAAAAATATCCCGGGGAAGTACATCATCCCCCCCTTGGAAACATTCCTCCTTGAATGACGCTAGACATGCCAAGATTAGATAGGGAATAGATCATACAGCTGAAACCATTTGTTAGACTCATCACCACATCGTTTCTCACTCCGAATGCAACATAGAATGCATAAATTCAAGAAACTACAGCTGAACACATAATAAATGATAGCTGAACTGCTACAACTTTTATCAAAAGTGCATGATTTAGGAAAGAACGGTACCTTCGGCTTGATCGGAGTTCGCGGAAAATAGGTGCGGGTGCTTAGATCGCTTATCCACCTCATCTTCCGAAGTTGCACCCTCAACAGATTGGTTTCGCCACAACACCTTGACCAAGGGAACTTCTTTGTTCTTTAGTCTTCGGACACTGAAATTACGAATCTCAACAGGAATCTCACCAAAAGAATGATTTTCTTGAATGTCAGCACTCATAGAGGAATCCACTACCACAACATAGCTAATACGCTTTCTAAGCATGGAGACATAGAATATTGGATGAATAGAGGACAACCCGTAAGGCAACTCGACCTCACAAGCTACCTTACAAACATGGCTAAGAATTTTGTAAGGACCAACATAACGGGGACTAAGGTTCCCCTTCTTCCCGAATCTCTTCACCCCCCTCATAGTTGAATTTTTCAGATACACTAGGTCACCAACTTCAAACTCAAGGTCTCTCCTTCTAACATCCGCATATGAATTATGATGACTTTGTGCAGTTTTCAACCTTTGCCTAATCAACTTAACTTTTTCCATAGCCTCAAATACCGAATCAGGACCACTCACAACTGCTTCACCCACTTCAAACCAACCTATGGGTGATCTACACTTCCTCTCATATAAGGCTTCAAACGGAGCCATGCCAATACTAGAGTGGAAACTATTATTGTAAGCAAACTCTATCAATGGTAAGTGATCATCCCAAATTCCCTTAAAGTCAAGTGCACAAGCCCTCAATATATCCTCTAAGTTCTGGATGGTCCGCTCAGCCCGACCATCGGTCTGCGGATGAAAAGCAGAACATAAAAGCACTTGGGTACCAGGACCCTTCTGAAAAGCTTTCCAAAATTGCGAAGTGAACTAAGTAACCCTATCTGAAATGATAGACAAGGGAACTCCATACAGTCTGACTAGCTCTCGGATATACAATCTAGCATAATCCTTAGAAGCATATAAAGTATGAACTGGCAAGAAATGAGCAGACTTAGTTAATCTATCAACCACAACCCAAATGGAATCATGATGGCGTCGGGAAGGAGGTAAGCCAATCACGAAGTCAATATTTATCTCTTCCCACTTCCAGGTGGGAATACTAAACTCTTGCATCATACCACCAAGTCTTTGGTTTTCAACCTTAACCTGTTGGCATGTTTCACACTTAGCTACAAACGCTGCTATATCTTTCTTCATGCCACTCCACTAATAAATTTCCCGCAAGTCTCGGTATATCTTGGTGGCACCAGGATAAATAGAATATTGCGCCCCGTGCACTTTAGCCATAATCCTCTATCTTAGATCATCAACATTCTGGACACACAATCCACCCTAAAATCTCAACATACCATCTCCCCCTTGGGAGAAAACCTCTACTTTTTGGTAATTGACTGACTCCTTCAGTCTGACTGAACTAGCATCTAAGTATTGCTTTTCCTTCACTTCCGAAACCAAGGAGGATTCGGAGCTACTCTGAACCCCTATACTATCTTCAGCAGAGTCAAACAACCTAACCCCCAATCTAGCCAAACGATGTACATCACGAGCCAACTCTTTCTTACCTTCTACCACATGCGAAATACTACCCATGGACACTCTACTTAGGACATCCGCCACAACATTGGCCTTTCCCAGATAGTACAACACACTCATATCATAGTCCTTCAACAATTCTAACCATCGTCTCTGCCTAAGATTCAATTCTCTCTGGGTAAACACATACTTTAGACTCTAATGATTAGTGAAAACATCAATATGGACACCATAGAAATAGTGTCTCCAGATTTTCAAAGCAAACACAATAGCAGCCAACTCAAGGTCATGGGTGGGGTAATTTTTCTCATGGGGCTTCAACTGTCTAGAAGTAGAAGTTATCACCTTACCCTTCTACATCAATACGCAACCCAATCCAACTCTCGAAGTATCACAGTACACCACAAAAGCATCAACACTATCAGGCAAAGTCAAGACAGGGGCTGAAGAGAGTCGAATCTTCAACTCCTGAAAACTCATCTCACAAGATTCGGACCATAAAAACTTCACTTTCTTTTGGTTCAACCGAGTCATAAGAGACGCTATAGTGGAGAAACCCTTAATAAAATGGCGGTAATAGCTAGATAAACCTAAGAAACTTTGGGTATTAGTAGGAGAAATATGTCTAGGCCAATTTCTAATAGCTTCAGTTATTTGGGGATCAACTCTAGTACCCTCGGAAGAAATGATATGACCTAGAAAAGAAACTAACCTTAGCTAAAACTCACACTTACTAAATTTAGAAAACAACTTGTGATCTCTAATGGTTTGCAAGACAGTTCGTAGATGATCAGAATGTTCATCCTCACTACGGGAGTACACCAGTATATCTTCAATGAACACTATGACAAACATATCTAGATATGGGCTGAAAACTCGATTCATTAGGTCCATGAAAGCTGCTGGGGCATTAGTTAACCCAAAAGATATAACAAGAAACTCAAAATGGCCATAAAGAGATTGGAAAGCGGTTATCGGGAAGTCACACTCCCTATCTTTGAGTTGATGATAGCCGGAACGAAGGTATATCTTTTAGAAATAACTTGCACCTTGCAATTGGTCAAAGAAATAATCTATTCTCGGAAGGGGGTACTTATTTTTTACGGTGACTTTATTTAGTTAGCGGTAATCAATGCACATACACTAAGAGGAGAGCACGAATCAATAGTAGAGAGAGACACTTTAAGCATGATAGACTTCTGAAAGAAAGAATCACACTTTTTCCTAAAACGTCTTGTAGCCTCTTGCTCATAGATATGGCGCGCTACACACGATGATCAAGACTCTACTTAATGCAGCTTGTCAGACTCCCTAGGACACCTTAAAACCTTAGGCTCTGATACCAAGTTTTTAACGCCCCGAAAATAGGTCCCGGAGCATCACACAGTTTTTGAGGCTACGAGTAGCCCCAAGCTAACCCTTTGAGATATTTTCATTCAGTTCAACAGAAATCAACGGGGTTTCCATAAATAACCCTCAAATATCAATAGAGTAATCATCATCCAAGAATAAAAGAATTTCAGAAACATAACCAAATACGACAACATCTATACTAGTCTAACAAGCCTCTAAGAAAATAAATAAAACCAGCGAGCCATTGAGACATGCCCCAACTGACTCATACTTAGTTATCACATGTAAACAATTCTATGAAACCAACATCATACATCACATCCTTGGAACATGAGGACTCACCACAATAGAGGATGTAGAATAGCGGGCCCGAAGAATTACTGTCAAACCCGGAACTGAGCACCTGAACCTACATTCCGAGAAAAGGTAGCCCACATCTGAAGATGGGTCAGTACCATGGAAAGGAACCGAGTACGTGGGGTGTATACAGATGTTTAAACATCATCATCATAAATTTTTATAGGAAATATACAGGATGTAAGAAAGACTCATAGAGCCCGAAGAAAATCATCATAATCATGAGTGGATGAAATAAGTATAATAAAACATGTGAGTCATCATATAATTTGTCAATCACTTTCAGTTCATCAAGAATATCAATTCTCATAATGCAAATATCATTTAAATCTTTCGAAAGAATAAATTTCACAATTCCACTTTCAAATCATTTCACCGTTCACCATAGACACATGAAAACACACCCAAAGTGGGAGATCCTATAACTGACATAAACCATGTGAGCCACATAGAGTCCAACGTCCAACCCATGCTGGGGAGAGCCGTCCTATCCTTGTTATTTGAGTAGGACTTCCAATATCAATGCAAAAACACTAGTGATCACTATATAAATTAGCCTCAGGCTCACTCCCATGGGGGTACATAGTTCTAGGGAAGTAAGTTCACTTTATACATCCCACTCGGTTCTAAAGATTTCTCCTGAACATAGCTCAGATCATTTCAAAGACAATCCACAACGAAATAATTTCAATAATATATAAATATAAATCGGGAGCCATCATGCTTCCCATTTATCAAAATCAACCACGTTGTGGAGTTCTTTCACACTCGAGTTCAAAATAACTTTATTAAGATAAAAAGGTCAAATCCTTCAAAATATCTCAAATATTCAACATCAACGTGCTTATAACACACACTTTCTCAAAAAAGCACAATTTTCAATGGGGATTCATGACCCAAATATCAAAATCATGATAAATATCATTCAAGATTCATGCTTTATATCACAACACATGTAAATTCATCTTTAAAAATCATAAATATCAAGATTTCATAATAATCATCACAAGATATTGGTCCATGCTTCAAATTCATAAAAAATAAAATAAAAATCATGCCTTTGTAAAGAAAATTACTTTTGGGCACAAGAACGAAAGAGAGTTCTTGTTGAAAAAAACCCCACATACCTTAAATAATGAACTTTAGATCGATACTCGTTTTTGACATGTTAATTGTGTCTTTGAATGATGGTTCTTGGAGTTCTTGAACAAGGAACTTGGAATCTTGAATAAAGTTACAGAATTAATGGTGAACTTTGGAGGTTCTTGAAGTTGGATGTAGGTGCTTAGAGTTTTATTTTTGAGGGAATTTGATGAAATATAACATATAATGCTTCTAATAGGCTTTAATATAGGGTTTGGACAGATTTTGTCTGAGGAGGAATGACCAAAACGCCCCTAAAAATCAAATAATTTTCGAATCTATCCTTTGGTGGACTGTTTTGATAGTCTGAAGTAGATCAACCATAACGTTTTACTCCGATATCCAAATAAGATGAAACCAATTTCATTAGAAAGAGGACTATCGTATCTTTCCGTTGATATATAGTATCTCACTTAGATCATTTTGTATGAGGAGTGATGATCGTTTGAAATTGACCAAAAAATTCACTTTTGATAGGCTGAAGTAAATCGACCATAACTTTTTTCTTCGATAGACAAATTGGATGAAACCAATTTCATCGGAAAAAGGACTCGCATTTCTTTCTGTTGATATATAGTAGATCACCCAGATCATTACGTAGAAGGAGTTATGATTGTTTAAATTTGGAGCAAAAATACGCCAGGCCTCAGTACTTTTTCCTGCATGTTTTACTGTTCACTACTATTCATGCTTCGATCGGAATGTTCATAACTCATCCCTCGGGTCTCCGTTTTGGATGATCCACATATCGTTGGAAAGCTTATTCGATATTCTATGCAATGTTGGGTCATAATCTAAGACATTTTGCATAGAAAATTTATAGTTCATTCTAGAAGACAGAAACCAACACGTATACGCAAAAAATTTCAATGAAAAATTTCCTTGGTTTATTACAAAAATCCCCAATCTTGAATTGCCTTAGAGAATTAATGGAGGAATTAGATTTCTTGGGGAGTAAGCTTTGATGATCTAGGGTTTTATTTATGAGTATTTTGATGAAAAGTGGGTATAATATGCTTAGGATGAGTTAAATAATCTGTTATTCACCACTTGGGGCTAGAGAAAAAGACAAAAGAGCCTCTTTTACGATTTTACTTAGACTGGAAAAATTACAAAAACTGGCCTACGGTGCGACGGACCATTATCGGGGTGGCCTACTGGAAACTGCCAACTGTGACCTGGAAAATCTCCGTGATACGGAGCTATTGTGATACACTTTTTAATTGCCATTTTGGCCACCTCCACGATGCGCCATTATCGCAAAGGCTTGCTGGAAAGTGACAATTCTAAAATGGGATCTCACCGCGATGCGGTATAATTGTGAAATCTTACTGAAAATTGACAATTGTGATTTAAACTGACCCCATGACGCGCTAGTGATCGAAATGATGGTGTTTTACTGGAACTTAAAATCCCAATAAATTCTGGTCCAATGATCAAATTAAGGAGAATATTATATCGTTAGAAAGCTGATTAATTTTCCTACACATTAGACGGTTTAAATTTGGAAAATTCTATATGTATGGAAAGTCATTCTTTCTTGAAGATAACTCTTGACATTCTATATGTCAAATTGAGTTAAGAAAACTACGGGGTATTACATGTTATGAGTTTGAAAAATTATTTGAAAGTATGAATTACGAAATTCTCTCTTTTTATGAAATCCATTGTTTTAATGTATTGTAGGTTGTTAAAATGCATGAGTTATAAGATTGAGAGTAAATTCTTTATTACCATTATGGGTTGACATTGTTTGTGATACTATAAGAGGGTATTTTTCTTATTTACAATTGTTTATTCTATTAATTTAAATTATTGCATGTGTTTTATGAAAGGATTGGCCACCTTGTGATAAAGTATTAGAAATGGAGTATTTTGCATATGTTTTCATGCGTTTTAAAATAAGAACTCTCTTTTGTGATGTTTGAATCTTTTGGGTGTCCATCTACATGATTTTTTAATGAGAGGGGCTGTGATTCTAACATGACACGATATGACTTGCAAATCTAGGTATTACGATACTTATCAGGAGATACCCATAATAGGAAAGAGATAAATATTTTAAGAGAATGAAGCATCGCTTTAAAGGACTAAAATTGGGATTAAAGAGAGCTAGTTAGTTACCGAAAGAAAGCTTGTGGTCAGATAACACTTAGCCCGAAACCGTGTTTTGATGATACGGATTTTATATATGTTATTCAGAAAGTGGGATAACATGATATATCGGAAAGTTGGGCATAGTTTTTCATGATACTCCAATCCTTGCAGAAAACTTGGATAGGTGATTGACCGCCGAGTCAATGGAGGACCCATATAGCCCATGGGTATTTATGTTTTGTAGGGTGTACCATCTAGCTTAGAAGTAAAATAACGAGTTGAGTCATGATTACAAGAAAATGTTTTGAACCTTATCAAATTATGCCAATGTGTTTTCATTTACATTATGCTAAATTATTTTTATGAAACTCTCTCAGTTATGTTTGAAAAAATATGTTACTTTTGGATTATTCTACATACCAGTACTTTTGAATATTGAACCCCTATATTTCAGGTTAAAAGGACCAGTCCCGTGGTTCTAAAAACTTGTACATTTTTTTTCCTCAGAAGTTTAGATTTGGTGAGTCTCCCTTACATCGGAAGGTATTCTATCTATATGTAACTCAGTCAGTTGATAGTTTAGCTGGGGCCGTTGTCCGGGCCTAGACAGTTAGTGGTCAGTAGAGTCTTTGTAGACAGAAGTTGAGTATTGTATTGTCATATCTTGTTTACACAATTGGTATTATAAATTTCCCTTGAATTTTCATTTTGTTTTCCACACATTTATATCATATGAGTTATGCTTATGATTACAAGCTATGGGATCTCTCGGCCCTTCCTTGTTCGGGATGCCCGTTGCGGTCAGGGTCTCGGTTCAGGTCATAACAAAGTCATAGCAGAAGAAATAGAACAAGAAATTTTTTCCTATTACTTGTGATTAGATGAAATGGGGCATGGAGGGACACTAAATCTTGAAGAACCAGACAACTCTTCATTGTAGATGAAAAGCTGACTCGAGAGGTTCTTGAAAGGACCTCCCGAGGGTATTTTCCCATACAATTTGTTGACAGAAACATTGAAATACTACAAGTTTTGAAGTTTGTCGAAAGACTTAGGAATGGTTCCAGATATATTGTTATGAGAAAGGTCTAGGACTTCAAAACCTAAGATGTTTCTCATTGAGTCAGGTGTAGCTCCATGCAACATGTTGTGTCTCAAGGAGAGGTATTCCAAGTTTTGCAATCCTCCAATTTCTCTAGGGATTTAATTTAACAATCAATTCATTGGTAGATCTATTTGTACCAAAGACTTTAGATTTCCAATTTCTGGAGGTAAAGAACCAACCATGTTGTTTGATGATAAGTCAAGGTCCAGTAGATCCTTAATATTTTCAACACTTATCGATATATTGCAATTGAATTTATTGGAACCCAGATATATCTCCCTAATGAAAGTAATGTTCCCTAATCAATTAGGAAGAGATCCTGAAAGTTGATTATTTATCAACTCTATTACACCCAAGCGCTTTAATTTAAATATATTATATCCGATAGTTCCTGTAAGTATGTTACCGCTAAGGAACAAGCCCTGCAGGATTCTCAAGATTCCTATTGATGTGGGAATTGATCCAACCAAGTTGTTTTCATCAAGGTCGAACTTTGCCCAGTTGCTTAAGTTCCCAACATCATATGGAATTAGCCCTTTGATTTTGCACCTGTCGGCGTAAAACTTTCTAAGACATGCTGAAAGATTCCCTGCTGATATTGGAAGCAGACCATTTAGAGGGTTCGGATACTGAGAAAGAAGTTTTAAATTTCTGCAGTTGGTTAAGGAAGTCAGGAAGCTTAAGGATGAGTCGCTGGTTAAATTGTTTGCTCCCAAGCTCAGGAACTGTAGATGAGTCAAATATCCAAGAGAATTAGGAATCAATCCAGTGAGTTTGTTGCCTGAATGCTCTAGAAAAGTCAGTTTTGAAAAATTGGAGATTGAATGAGGAATAGTCCCAACAGGATTGTTAAAGGACAATCAATGTTGGGTAAGATAGAACCTATGTTTGGTGGGAGGCTTCCTGATAGATTATTCTTCGTAAGTCAATCTTTCTCAGCACTGATATGTTGAAGATCTCCATATTGAGTTGACTACTAGAACTATTATAGCCAAGATTAAGTACCTCAAACTCAACGAGATTTCTAATCTCTTTGGATTTTCACTTGTCAACACATGAAGAAACAAGGAACACTAGTGAGTTTAGATATTTTATTCAATCTAGCATAAGTTTTAGTTTTTGCCACCACATCTAAAACATACCAATAAACCTATTTTTGTGAAGATATAAAAAATTGCATCTTGTTTAAGTTGCCAATTTCCTGTGGAAAAAATCTACTAAGATTGTTTGTTGACAGTGAGCACTATCACACCCCTTTTTTAACCAAAAAAAGATATTCATTTCAATGTTTAAAAGGGTTTTATTATTAAAGGGACAAAAGATGAAAATTTGTTTAGAAAAGGATTCATTTTATAATCAACTTAGAGTCTCCATTTGGCATAATCAGGTGTTACAACTTACCTTTGGAAATCATTTTTCAAAACCTATTTTTGACTCTTTTAAACTTGTTTGGGAACAAAGATTCCGGATAAGGAATGTTGTTGATCGAGGGAAAGGTTTTAGGCACCCCTCGGTCCCGGGGTTCGACCACGGTCGCTTGGTGGAGTATATCCTCTAATTGGACATTAAAACTTTTCTTAACTTGATCAATACAAAATATGAACTTTAGAAGATTACAACTCTGCTTATACAAAAGTAAAACAGAAACTGAATACACTCTACTGACTGTATGTGAAGCCTCTATTAGTACTGACTTTAGATAGACGGGTCATGACTCCCAACTATCCCAACTCAATATGACTGAAATAGGAAAATAAAAAACAACTCAAACCATATATCTGGCTCAAACCCCTGAATTAAAAAGATTCATCACCTGCTGACTGGAAGCTGCGAGCTGAATCTGAATGTGCATACTAAGTCTTGTACCTACATTATGAGACAGTGTAGCACACAGACGTATATGTGGATCAGCACTTAGGGAATGTAATAAGTATATGGGGGTGCAATCCAATAAGTAAACAATATATCACTATCATCATAGTTTATAAAATTATGCATGCTGACATAAGTGACTCACATAGGTTGAATCATATCTGAAATATAAATCTCTTAAATGATGAATAATAAAACATTTAGTACAAATCTCGTTAGTCATTTCACTTCATTCTAAATGTGCATTCTTTCTTTGTTCTCAAACTTGTAGTATAGATAATGTCTTAAAACAACATCTTTCAGAACATACACTTTAATCTTATGAAAACTAGGAACTTCTATAGAAAATTAAAGATTTTGACATTTGAGAACCTTAGAAATCTTGGACTCATAGCTTTCGAAATACATATACTTTTATCTTAGTTAGAGTGGGTGACTACTTTAGGAGTTTTTTCTAACCGACATAAACCATGTAAACTACATGGAGTCCAACGTCTTACCCATATTGGGGAGAGCTGTTCTATCCTTTCCGTCGGATAGAACCTTAACTTTAGTGATCACTATCTTAACACATTTGGGGTAAATCAGAAACATACGGGGGCACATACTTCTGGGGTATGAGACCTCAGAATCAAGACCAACTCGGTGCTAAATACTACTCCCTTACTTAGCTTAGAACTTAAGAAAATCCACCTTAAACCATTTCAATAATATGCAATGGGAGCCAAAACGCATCCCCTTTATATCAAAATCAAGAATGTGGATTTCTTTCTTAACTTAGGATCAAAACTCACTTCTTTTCTTGAAATCTTGATAGGCTTATCATGAATATGCTTTAAATTCTCTATAACTTAGAAACATATGTACTCTTCTTGAAACACTTTAAAAAGTATCAATAAGTCATTATCAAAGACTCACAATTTCACAATAAGGCTCAATTCACGACAACAAATCTTGAAAATTATTGAAAATATAGGAATGTGCAATTTATGTCATGAACTCTCAATTTATATCATTATAAAAAGAAAATCATGCAATTCAATACTTGAACAATTTCATAATCTCAGAAACTTGAAATATAGTAAACTAATATGAATTCATCTTGAAAATACAAAATTCTTTAAGAAAAACTAAACTTTTGGGCACAAGAACGAACGGGTGTTCTTGTTCAAAACCTACATACCTTATTTAGCTTGATTTGGTAGAACAAGATGACTTTTGATGCCTTGAGAGTTTTTCTTGAAGGTTTTTCTTGAACGTTCTAGGATGGTGGTGCTTGATTCCTGAGTGTTATTGGAGAAGTTCTTGAATTCTTGGCCTTGGGGTTTTATCTTGAAAGAAACCCTAACCTTGTGGTTGAAGGTGTGTAGAGAATTTTGAGATGTTTAACTATAGAGAATAGAAGAAAAATACGTTCCTTGTGGGTTACAAGTCACGAAAAGTGAAGGAAAAAGACCAAAATACCCTTCCTAAACCGCTACCCAATCGCTGAAAATCTCGGCTAATGACATTTGTGATATGCTGTCAGACTTGTCATAAATCATCACAAATGTCGTCACTTGGGGCTGGAATTAATGGTTTCCACCTAAGGCTGATGAAAATTGCTGATAAGTTGTCAGAAACATGATAAGTTATCAAAATTGTCGTCAGAAATGTGATAAGGCGTCAAAAATTTCGTCAAGAATTTCATAAGGCGTCAGAAATGTCGTCACTCAGTTTTCCAGGATGACATGCTGGAGTAAAATGGGCATAACTTTTTACTCTGATATCGGATTTACGCAAAATTTATATTGTTGGAAAGATAATTCGAAGAGATTTCATTTGATATATTGTAGTCTACCTAGTTTATCATGCTCAAATATGTTCCCACACTACATAATTTATTAACATACCAAATTTGCATAGGATATATGGATTTTTGAACATCTACACGTAGAAATGGCCACTTTCATTCTAGCCCAAAATGCGGGGAGTTACATTATCTCCCCCTTCGAATCATTCATCCCCGAATGTTTCTCTTTAGGTTAAGAATACAGAGAAAACTGAGGATACACATTTGAAATAACATATTAAACTGAATCTATGTCATTCTAAACTTTTGAGTACTTCTGAGAGTGCATAAATTTGCAACAAAAATAGCTATATAGCTGAATCTTTGGTTAGAGAGTTGCTGAATGAAGGAAGGATGTTACCTTCATTTGAATCTGAGCTAACTTACACTTTTTACTTATTTATGAAGAGCTGACTCATGCTGAGAGTTTAGAATTTGCTTGATGTGCTCATGGTGTAATCGTACTTGTAGACTGCGAGGTGGTAGTTTATGCAGGCCCAAATCATGGGAAAATAAGGCTAAGATCACACAATGGGTATCACAATGTCTGAGCTAGAATACTAGGAAAACGAAGATCGTTCAGTGAATACTTATGATCTGAATCATGACTAGATATTGAAATTCTGAAACTAATGCCTGATACATATACTGAGCTGAATTCGCAATTGTAAAACTATTTTCGAATGACTGTACTTATGAAACTTTAGGTAGTAAAACTAGGCTAGTTCGAAAAATGGAAATCCATAAAAATCTATGTGCCTGATTGTTAAACTGAACTGTTATCTATCGAAACTAAATCATACTAGATACTCATGCTAAAGTGGAGGGTTTCTTCAACACCCCTCTAGGGAGTCCTAACGATTTGAAGGAGCAAAGAATTTTTTGGTCAAGATCTGAACAGGACATCAGAATAAGGGATTACAATATTGCTACAATTCCATAGCTTGGAATCATAGACAACTATTCCTTTACCCTAAAAACCATACTTATTGATTCATCTTCTAATTTTAACAAGGTCGTTGATATTTCCTTCTACTCATGTCTTAACTGAACAAAACTCCCTCACCATCTTCAAGCCTAACCCACAATTATAGGGTACACCACATAACCCTGTTCTACTAGTCTGAACCGTAATTCAACACACCCTGCACTTCGCAACTTCTTTTCTCATCAAAATCTTCACTAAAACTACAACAACCATATTCAACATTGTACTAGACATTTACTAATGTGCAGTGCATTCATCTAAATATACCAACATGATGTTCAAGCCTCACTTCTATAACCACATAGTCACTTTTAAACACACTCCCCTAAGATAACTTTGTCACAACTTACAAACCTCTATTAAGAACAACTTCCATGCACTACTCCTAAGAAGAAATACAAAAGATTTCAACTACCCAAACATCTCATATAAAACTTTGACAAATCATGATGGGTATTAAATACTTGGCTTCAATCTTACTTCACACTTTACTGCCTTAGCTAAAATAAACATACAACGATCTTCCAGTAACAAGAAATGTTTACTCTCTCCCATCCAAACAACTGATTGTCATCACTATCTTGAAGGAAAGGTAATTGAAGGTTAGAATATGAGGGACCGAAATATAAAGGGATACTATGAATAACTTGACACTCAACTGAGGCTTGAGGAATAGAATATATAGCATCATGGACTTATCAAAGAAGTATGATCTGAGGATATGCAATATATAAATCCGAATTTCGCTGATCATTAAATGTATTGCTTGAGTACTTGAACTGAACATACTGTAAAGCTTGAATACATGAGTCATAAGTTGCATGACCTAAATTTGGAGTTCATAACTTATGGAATGTGATTCTAATTGCCAAAAGAATTGAAACTCCTAATTTTTGGGAACTAGGAGAGTACATAATTCTCCATCATATGTATGAACATTAATTAAGATCATGGAACTAAACGTAAGGCATGAGTAGGTATTGGGACAACTGAAAATAATGAAATAAGATTGGGTCAAGCATCAATCTTTCTCACAACTGTTCTACAATTTACTGGTACATCTATTAGAATTTGAAGGCTTGACTTAGTTGCTTGTTCTACCATCTCCCCATTATATGTAAGCCATCACTCTAAGGCTATGAACCACTATATAAACTCTAGTCTAACTATAATCACTTTACTTTAGAGTCTGGGATGTAGCATCACACATGAAAAAAAGAACTTAACCCAAATGACTACAACTAAAAGCGTAAAATCAACTTAAAATACTCACTTCTGATCTACACCCTACTTTATATAGCCCCAATAGTCATCATATAATACTTGAAAAATTACAAACTTTGAATCTGCATGAGCATCCCTATAGCACCTTGAGCGTACTTCTGCATCATACATACAACGTCAAACTTGATTACAAATCAAGTAAACTTATGCTCTTGCATACACTTTTCAAGTCTATTATATCACATCCCTATAACTAGCATCACTAACTAGGCAATTATTACATCACCTTGATGACCATCAACTATTCAAATTTCATGTCTAGTTCTAAACATGATTAACAATAAAACCTCATATACTATTCTAACTTGGAAACTATAAAATAAAACATTAAGAATAACAAGCCCACTTGAACATTATAATAACTATAATCGATCATAATCATATGGCCTATCTTATTTACAATCCATTACCACATCCTCCTTCTACACATCATTACTATTTACCCTTTTTATACATCTAAACTCCTTCATAGCTTTATAAGTTTTAACTAAACTTTCTCTTGCAATCTCAAGAATGCCTAAATTAATAACAGTCATCCACCAAGTACTTCCATCAACACCTATACTTTCTAGCACAAAAAATACCATCACTAACTCTTTTCTTACCTCAAGCAAACAACAATCCACCTTAACTAATAATCTCCTTCTCTAACTTTCAATAAACTAAAAAAAAAGGGTATATCACTTCATTACTAATTCAATCATAATCTAAAATTCAGCTATACATATTCAATAAATCGCCCTTACCACCTTTATTGTCACCACACTTCTAAACCCACACTTTCAACTAACACAAGAACATCAAGACAACCAACAAGTTGCTAGTGAATCAAAATAGGCTTCACTAGACTTTGGTTTTGTGTTTTGAATAAGAAAATGAGATAGATAACAAAGCAACTATGCTAGTAAATTGAAAGAGCGCCATACGGCTTCACTAGAATTTCAGTTTCAAAAACACCATGTTAACAAGATTACATATTACAAGATATAGAAAATTGACACATAATATTAAATGATCTAAGAATACATATCTTGCTCTATCTTAACTAAATGACTCATAAGAATGAGGGCATAACTCAAGCTGCTTTGTGTGACTTTTGAAATTTTTTGTAGCTAATCTGAGAGCATTATCTGGGAAGGAACTTGAACTTACTAATCATTCTATCTCACGAATAATACATGGATAGGGAAGTATAGCTTTATATTATAGATGTTGAGGAGGATCTGGAAGTACATCTAACTTGGGATTAGTGCACGACTTTTATAAATCATGAATAAAGCATTTCAATTATCGTAACTCAAAATCGCTGATGGGATACTTTCTAGCCTGCTTACGATCCGATAACTATCTATGTAGACTGTCTAAGAAAGCATTGTCTATAAAGATTTAAGCTTGATTGTTTCTGATACCTTTAAAATAAGGTAGAGATGGCTCCGATAGAGTAAGATGAGAATCTGTATAAGTTTCTTAGAGAACCTTTCTATAGAATGATTTAAGACTTGAAAGAATGGATATATTTCCAAAATGCCACATAGACTCTCGAAGAAAAGTACAGATGTCTCTATATTGTTCTGCAAGACTCTACTAGACAAGGCTTCATAGACACCCTAGGATCTTGAACTCTGTGCTCTGATACCAAGTTTGTAATGCCCCAAAATCGAGTCCCCATACATCAAAAGGTACTTAGAGTCACAAATGAACCCAAGCTAACCCTTCTACTAGCATAACTCATAAGCAACTGAATATAATGCTTAAATATGTATAAAATCAGAGAGAACATAAATCTTTTTGGAACACGATCAATACAAAATCTGTACTTTATAAGATTACGACTCTGATTTTACCAAAATAAAACTGAAACTGAATATATTAACTCTACTGACTGTCTATGAAGTTTCTACTAGTACTGATTTAGATAGTCGGGTTGTCTCATATCTTGAAATCTGGATAGGCTTATCATGAATAAGCTTTAAAGTCTCAATAACATAGAAATATATGTACTCTTCTTGAAACACTTTAAAAAGTATCAATAAGTCATTCTCAAAGACTCACAATTTCACAATAAGGCTCAATTCACGATAACAAATCTTGAAAATTCTTGAAAATATGATATCAATATAGAAGTGTGCAATTTATGTCACGAACTCTCAATTTATATCATAATTAAAAAATAAGTCATGCAATTTAGTACTCGAACAATTTCATAATCTCATAAACTTGAAATATAGCATAATAATATGAATTCATCTTAAAAATACGAAAATTTTTAAGAAAAACTAAAACTTTTGGGCACAAAAACGAAAGGGTGTTCTTGTTCAAAACCCACATACCTTATTTTGCTTGATTTGGTAGAGCAAGATGACTTTTGAAGCCTGGAGAGTTTTTCTTGAAAGTTCTAGGATGGTGGTCCTTGATTCTTGAGTGTTCTTGGAGAAGTTCTTGAATTCTTGGTCTTGGGGCTTGATCTTGAAAGAAACCCCAACCTTGTTGTTGAAGGTTTGTAGAGAATTTTGAAATGTTTAGCTAAAGAGAATAAAATAAAATACGTTCCTTAAGGGTTACAAGTCCTGGGAAGTGAATGAAAAGGACCAAAACACCCTTACTAAACTGCTTCCCAATTGCTGAATATCTCGGCTGACGACATTTGTGATAAGTCATCACAAAGTCATCACTTGGTGCTACAATTTATGGGTTCCTACCTAAGGCTGATACCATTTATTGATAAGTCATCAGAAATATGATAAGTTATAAAAAATGTCATTAGAAATGTGATAAGGCGTAAGAAATGTCATTAGGAATGTGATAAGGCGTTAGAAATATCGTCAATCAGTTTTGGAGGCTGACATGCTGGAGTACAATGGGCATAACCTTTGGCTCCGATATTGTATTTAGGAAAAATTGATATCGCTGGAAAGATAATTCGAAGAGATTTTATTTGATATATAGTAGGCTACCCAGTTCTTCATATAAAGGGAGTTATGGTCGATTGAAGTTGGTTCAAGTTTCGACACTCACTAAAACTCGAACGATAGGAAAGTTTACAAATTCAGCATGAGTTAGGGGATCTATATGATCTCAATTCATGATCCAATATGTTCCCAGACTACATAATTGATTAACATACCAAATTTACATACGATTTATGGCTTTTGTAACATCTACACATAAAAATGACGGTTTTTGTTCTAGCCCAAAATACAGGGTGTTACATAAATAAATACACAAAACTTCGGGGAATTCCCCAGCCAAATGAATATGTTTGATGAAATGTAATAAAAGTTGAGAAATCATTCAACACAAACATTCACACATTCTGTGATATAGAATCCTATGAGTTGCCTACCCCCTATCGTTTGCATAATAATTATCGACCTAAAATATGAGACTATCGAATTTAACAAAGTCAATATTTATCCCGAATCAAGAGACTATCAATGAATCAATATAAACCAATATTCACTTTAATCGATGTTTCAATTCCAGCGCCCAAATTCAATTTTAATATAGTCAATTCATTTCAATACGCAATCCACCAATCAATAATAATGAACATTCACCCATCATACATAGCAACGTCAAAAACTCAAATGTCATCAACAAATAAAATAGTGATATCAAATCACACGTTCACAATCACACAAGAATTAAAAGAACTAGGACAAAGAATTGGACCTCAATGCCTCTTTCAACCAAGTATTATTCGATTAAACGTGATGGAGTCCGCACCGGAACCTCAATTCAATACTGGAACCCCAACCAATGGACCAAACCCCTAACTCGGTATAGAAATAACAAATTTAAACAAAATTATAATAGTACCAGTAGCCTCAATATGAACCTCAAATCACGGATTTCAAACTCGAATTTATTTTTACATGAATTCGATGCTTGACTTGATGTCTTTTCCTGCTTGAATACTACCAATAGTGATGGGGTGATCGGGTTTTGAGATTTTGGTGGAGGTGGAGCTGGTTTTCATTTAGATGGAGCTCAGGTGAGCTCCAACAGTGACTAAAAATGGAGAAAATATACTAACAACAGCGTTTCCAGCAAGAACTCACCGGAAAAGGGGGTATCTCGACTATTTCTTCTATTAGCTCAGCATCCTCACCTCCTCGCTCAATCATCTCACTCTGTTTTCCCCAATTTCTAGTGTGTGTGCGTCGTTGTGGACTATTCTCTGTGTGTAGTGTGCATTTTTTGGTGATAGTGAGGCGCGCGTGTATGTACTGTGTTGTTTATTATTGGTCAAGGAAAATAGAAAAATAGAGATGTCTCCGGGGAATTGTGAATCTGTGCATGTATGGTCTGTCGTGTTGTGCGTATTATTTCTTGTTTTTTTTTGTGTATTAAGGAAAATGGAAGAGAATGCGTATGTGTATTCTATGTGGGGTCTCCTTTTTGTCCTCTTGCCAATTTTTTAACAAAAATGGAATTAAAGGTGAGGGCTAGGGGGTTGGGGTAGGGGTGAGGGGGTTGGTTAGGGTATTTGATAAGGCAAGGTAAAAATGGATGAATTCGGTTTTTGGGAGGGACAAAATTAGGTGTACACATCATGTCCCTTTTTGGGTGTAAACACAAAGTGTTTTCAGACAAAAAAGTAGACAACGAGACCAAATTTTGACCCGACCATTATTCAAGAAAAGAAACAGAAGGAAGAAAGGCAACCAAGTCTTGACTTAGGATGTCATATCTACCCAAGTTATGAGGGAATCAAGTAACATGTATCTCGAAGGGTTGGAAAGAGAGGTACTATACTGAGTTGGAGAGTAGAGTGAGGACTTGTCGAGGTTCCGGTCCGCGGCTCCGTAATTACATCAAAATAAAAGTTACAAGTTAAAGCATAAATGAAATTACAAAAATCCTATCTATGCATCTTCTTTTGGAATCTTGACTTGAGTTTCATCACCCTGTTGCTTGACTTTCAATTCCTTCACCTTGATCTCCAGGTGGGTTCTTTATTTGCTATTTTTCAATTTGTTGACTTTCAATTTATTCACCTTGTTTCTTGACTTTCAACTTGTTCACTTTGCTTCTTGAATTTCAACTTCTTCACCTTGTTGCCTGACTTTTCATTTATTCTCCCCATTCTTCAGGTAGGCTCCTGAAATCAAATCAAAACTAGATAGAAAATATTCCAAAAAAAGATTATGATAGAGAGAGATTGCATTTCCCAAAAAAGTAAAATTTCAAACAACAAGAATTAAATTTTTTGACTCGGTTTATCATCAGAAAACTTTTGCTAATGCCAGATCTAATCATAACTATTTGGATGTTGCAACGATGAATCAAGATTCTGACCAAGAAGTGCATTTATTGAGAATAAAATTAAATGACCAAGACTATGAAGTGCATCTCCTAAAAATTAAAGGGAGGAATTCACACTAGAAAGCGCGTCTTCTAGAGATAAAGGTTTGGGTTAGAAAGTGTGCCACCTGACAAATGAAAACTGACGAGGAAGTGTGTCTCCTAAAGGTTAAATGCAATGACTCGACTAGAAAGTGTATTTTATAGAAATCAAGGGGACTAACATGACTAAGAGATACATCTTCTAGGAATCAAGGGGATCGACTCGACTAGGAAGTACATCTACTAGGAATTAGGGGGACTGACACAACCAGGAAGTATATCTACTAGGAATCAAGGGGATTGACTCAACTAGGAAGTACATATACTAGGAATCAAGAAGGAATCAAGGAGACTGGCTCAACTAGGAAGTACATCTAATAGAAATCAAGGGGACTGACTTAACTAGGAAGCACATCTACTAGGAATCAAGGGTATTGACTCAACTAGAAAGCACATCTACTAGGAATCAAGGGGATTGACTCAACTAGGAAGTAAATCTACAAGGAATTAAGGGGACTGACTCAACTAGGAAGTACACCTACTATGAATAAAGACTTAAGTTCGGAAGTGCAATACCTAAAGAGAAAAATTCAAATTACCCAATAAAGAAAGTGCATCTCCTTACCAATGTTGCTTGAATTATCAAAACAAGGAAGGGCGTTACCTTACCAATGCCACTTGAATTACCAAAACAAGGAAGTGCATCTCCTTACAAATGTTGCTTGAATTATCCAGACAAGGAAGTGCATCTCTCCACAAATGTCAATTGAGTTACCCAAACAAGGAAGTGAGTCTCTTCACAAATGTTGTTTGAATTGCCCAAATAAGGAAGTGTGTCTCCTTACAAATGTCACTTAAATTACCTAAACAAGGAAGTGCATCTCCTTAAAAATATCGCTTGAATTACCAAAATAAGGAAGTGCGTCTCCTTATAAATGTTGCTTGAATTACCCAAACAAGGAAATGCGTCTCCTTACAAATACCACTTGAATTACCAAAACAAGGAAGTGCGTCTCCTTACAAATGCCGCTTTAATTATTCAGATGAGGAAATCTGTCTCCTTACAAATGTCTCTTGAATTATATATACAAGGAAATGTTTTTCCTTACAAGTGTCACTTGAATTATACAGACAAGTAAATGCCTCTCCTTACAAATGTTGCTTGAATTACCCAAACAAATAAGTGCGTCTCCTCACAAATTCTGCTTGAATTACCCAAATATGGAAGTACATCTCCTCACAAATGCTACTTGAATTACCCAAACAAGGAAATGATTCTCCTTACAAATGTCTCATGAATCTCCTAAGGATCAAGTGGAATGACTCGACTAGAACATGCGACTTCTATAAGTGAAGGTTAAATTTAGGAAGTGCACCACCTAATAAATAAAATCTGAAATACTCGGATAACGAGATGAATCTCCTAGGGGTTAAGTGGAAGGATTCAACTAGAAAGTGCGACTTCTAGGAGTAAAGCTTCAATTAGGAAATGAATTACCTAATAAATGAAACCTGGATTACACAGATAAGGAGGTGCATCTCCTTGGGGTTAAGTGGAAGGACTCAACTAGAAAATGCAGCTTCTAAGAGTGAAGGTTGAATTTAGGAAGTGAATCACCTAATAATTGAAACCTGAATCATCCAGACAAGGAAGTGTGTCTCCTAGAGATATTGGATATTGAGTTTTTACCATGGTTTTGATTACCAAACCTGTGCAACAACATTATCTCCTGCATATATGGATGTGAGGCATTACAACATTTGATATTTAGACTTTGAAGTCCTTGATTTTAAGATAACATGTTTCTTATTTCATCAAAGAAAACTTGTGAGTTTAAAAACATAGTGGCTGATTTGTGGCTTTAGCTTTCGCAGCAATCACTCTTGCCCCTATCACATATAATCTTACTTTTAATAATTAGCATGTGTCATTGACTTGATGGATCATTGACCCGAGCTTAGATTATTCAGAGTGACTCTGAAATAGACACAGTATCTCTGCTTTGCCATGCTTCTTAGATAAACACTTTGAACCTTGGTATTTTCATGAGTTCCACGACTTGTCTGTTGACAAAATTTCCCGCATGCTTTATTTTGACTCACAATCATGTCTCTTTTATGCGTTGGTCTTTCTGTCTTTCTTTCTACAATTGAAGAAATAGGCAGCCAGTTTTGAAATCATTTTTCACTTGTTTGGACATAAACTTGACTCAAAGATGAGAAAAAATAACAATGATTTTTATTTGAATGACTGACTCAAGAAAACAAAAAAAATTAAGAGAAGAAAGAAAAGAAAATGAATGTCCCCATTTGAAATAAAGAAATAAAAAATTTATCTAGAAATGACAATCAACTCCATCCAAACTTTCTACCAATTTTTGTTGAGTTAATGGCCTTGGAACTGAGTTGTTTCCTTAGGTCAATTACATTTAAGACCTCATTTAGCTAGTGGCGCCCTAAAGGGTTTTCTCCAACAAACCTCTCTCATTTCCTTTTCTCACTTCACCATTCTCTTATGGTGTGTATGAGGGTTTTTTACTATTGAGACTTTCTTATTTTCGTTTCTCTCAACTTACAGTCGTATTATGGTACCCGTGAGGGTTTTCACCGATAATAATCTCTCATTTTTATATCTCTTAAGTTACCATCACCTTATGGTGCCCGTGAGAGTTTTCACCAATAAGACTCTCTCATTTTTATTTCTCTCCTGATTCCCTATGCTGAGAAAGACAAGTAGTTCCCAAAATACATCATCATATGCATTGCATGATTAGCCTTAACATTCTCAAAGATTGATCTAAAGGTTTTTCTTTGGTTGTAGCTTGGATTTTGTATAAGGTTAGAAAGAAAGGATGACATGAGGGCCAAACGACACATGAAGTGGGGTAGGACTTACAACTTTTGGAATCGACTCAAACAATGAGGATTAACTGATTACCTAGTTTCTTTTGGCTGGGTGATTCTAAATTATTTATTTGGTTGGGCCGAGCCCAGAGTAGGGCATCCTACATATCTCACCCCCGATGAGGAGAATTAGGTCACACGTACTTCCAGCAGCTTCTTCTTTTTCTTGATTCAAATTTTATTTCTCTTGTTTTCTTGTATTGACTCTTTTCTCTTAATGATTTTTTCTGACTTTATTTTTTACACTCTTTTCTTTTCTTTTTTTTGGACATTTTTTTTTTACTCTTTTTTTAAAAAATATTTTCTGACTCTATTGTTGCTTAATACTTCTCTTTTGAGTCTTGCTGACTCTATCTTGATTTCAAAAGAGGGGTATGAACGAAAAATAGGACTAAAGCTCACATAAGGTAACAAAGAATGACACGATGTTTGGATAGCAGAATGACATATTTTTGTCATATCAATCCTGTAAAATGCAAGTACATATCATGCAATATCAAAGTGAAAGATGAAGATCATTTATGACACATTTTACAACACTAATTTTAACTGATCTTGTGCAATGCTAATTCTTTAGCAAACTCCACCTTTGTTGTACATTCCTCATATCAAATGACTAATGCTTTTGTGGAGCAGATTTTCTTTCTGTTCCTTTTGATATAGGGATGACGCATCTACTATTTGATCAAATTGAGCTATGATTTTCAATTGATGACCAAGTTATTCTTGTGATTCTTAAAATAATTGTTTTAATTTTCAAAGAAGGCTTCAACTTGTAACCAAGTGTTTGAACACTCTGCCTATTTTCTCAGATATTTGTTTCCGACTTTAGCCCTCTGATTCAACGTGTCCTGGTTAAATTGGATTTTAAGATTTGACTAAAAATTCCGAAGGCATGTCAAATCACTAGAATCAATATAAATTGAACTTTTTAAAGAAAACCAATTAAAAAACAACACCTATTTAAAAAATAAAAGGAAAGGGACACTGCATTTAGTTGAAAGTAAAGATAAAAGGGTTTGAACATAACAACAAAGGGACAAAACAAGATAGATCCCAAACTACATACCTGAAATAATTCGGATAACAGAAAATACAACAAAACATACTACCAGACCTATTCCTAGTAGGGAGAGGGGTGACTTCTCAATTTCTCAGCCTGACATCTTAGCCACTAGTTTGCATATAAGTATGACTAGAGCTTTCACCAATGTCAATGGTCTACACCATAATTGATTTATCTTGAATCATCTTTTCAATATCTCTTTTCAAAGAACGACAATCTTCAATACTGCGACCCTGAAGATTAGAATGATAGGCACTTTGTACATTAGAATCAAAGCTTCTTGAATGCGGGTCAGAAGTATACCCAAGGAGAAGATTTATCATACACCGCCGTACCAATATCTTGAATAAACTGGCATATGACTCTACAATTTGTGTAAAGTTATCCCTCGACTTCTACATCATTTCATTATTTGGCTTAGACGGAAAATATGGCCTAGAAGGGCTTTTGTATGTTTCTGGAGTTTGAGTATGACTCTGAGGAGTTAGTGCATGCCATTGTGGGTAAGAAAGGGATTGAACATATGCTTATGCATTGTAGACTGGATATGGAGGTAGAGAAATGGAGTATATTGGATTTTGGGAGTGATTTTGTAGAGCTTGGGCATAAATTTTGGTTTGAGCCTGTGGGTAATGATGACGTGGTCTTCTTGACCGTGCCCGCTGTCCAATTACAATAGTAGATACATCTTTCTCATTTGTATTCACCCCAACACTTTCTGAACCCTTTTGAATTGCTTGAGTAGTTGCTTTCAATGTTGCAAAACTCACAATGCGATCGGTCTTAATTCAATCTCCTATCATCTCCCATATTTTGAGGAACTCAATAAATGGCTTGCCTAATGCAGGTAACAAGTGTTGATAATATGTTTCATCCTTCTCTTGAATCAACAACTCTACTATCTTAACGCTTAATCCATGAAACTTTCAGTACGCTTCTTCTTCATGTTAGTTAGGGATTTCTCATCAAGAATCAACTCCTAATTGTGTTGGAATTTCTACACAAATTCATTTTCTAGGTCATCTCAACTAATCCACTTGTCGATGTCTTTTTCAACAAATTATTTCGAAGGTAGGTCTAAAAAAATCTCACCGAAATATGCCATGAGTAATTATTTCTTCCCCCAATCACCCCTTAGTTGGTTGCAATAACGTCTCAAATGTGCTACAGGATCGCTATGTCCGTCACACTTCTCAAACTTTGGCATTTTAAAATGAAAAGGAAGATGAACACCTCAAAACATGGACAGATCTTTATATGAGACACTTTTGTACCCTGCAAGTCCTTGGAGGTCTTTCATAGCTTGTTCTAAACTTCTCAATTTTCTGGTCATTTTCCCTTATTCTTTTGTTATAACAGGCTTCTCAGTTTTAAGAGGAAATTCAGGCGGGTGAGTGTGGCCATAAGGATTAGTCAACTTAAATGTGGGCTCAACAGCATAATGTTGATCAGAAAAAATATTCAATACAAGCTCTCTCGTAGAGTCGGGAGGCACAAATTATGGATAAACCTCAAAAGTAGGAGCTTCAAGTGGGGTGGTGCTGGAAAAATATGAACAGTGGGTGGAGCCGAGCATGTGGTAGCTTTGTGTTTAGGAGTGAGAAAATGAATATTGGAAGTGTTTCGATAGTGTTGTTGAGTAGATCCTGATGCATGTTGTAACATGTCAGCAACAATAGAAAACTGTGCATGTGACACTAGAGGCAAGCTATAAAGATATTTCAGAATATTAGTGGGAAATGGAGGAGGTGGAAACTCATTAGCCTAAGCTCGATGCATTTCTTTCATTTGCTGCCTTAATTTCTGAATCTCTTCATTAGCTTCTAAATTTTCATTCCCCGAACTCCTTATATGATTAGTGACAACAACCTCTATATTCCTGTTGGCCATAACTTTCTTTTCGACTTGGTGCAATATGGAGAACCAACCAAAATGCCACAAACCAACCACCTTAAACTAACTAGACAAGAGATAACAAATGCGTTAGAGTTCAACACTTTCTCAAAACCATTTTATTTGTTCTTTTTCTTTGAAAAAATAACGGAACCCAAGAAGGGCGCCTACGTATCTCACTCCCAAGAGAAGAGAATCAGGTGTGCGTAGTTCATGAAGTCTTGCTAAAATGGTCAATTTAAATCATTTCCTTTCTTTCTTGTTTTTCTTGAAACTTTAAAAAAAAAATAACAAATTGTCAAAAAGAATTGAAGAAAATCTTTTTGCATTTTTTCATGTTTAAATCTAAATACAAAATAAAACCTATGATTACCAAAGAAGAATCTTTTTGGGTTTTAGATTTTGAATTTCATATGAAAATTAAAGTTGAACCTATCAAAGAAAAATCTTTTTGTAGTTTTCTTTTAAAGATGTATATGAAACATTTACTCTAAATAAAGAGTGAAGAAAATCTTTTTGAATTTTTCAAATAAGATCTCCGAACCAACAATAGGCTGCCTACGTATCTCACTCCCGAGAGAGGAGAATTAGAGGTGCGTAGTTCGTCCAGATTGGACAATTAAGGATTAAAGAATAGACTAAACCTTGACTTGAGAGACACGACTACAACGATGAAAATAAAATATTTTTGGGGATTTTCAATTTGACACCCATATAAAATTGACACCAACAACTATGAAAGAAAAAACATTTTTGGTATTTTCATTATATGAAATATACTCAACTTCTACCATCTTTTTGCATTTTCTTTTATAAGAACTTTCAATTGTAAAAAAATCTTTATTTTTGAAGTTTTCGAATTTTGAATGCTTACTAAAGAAACAAAAGAAAAATCTTTTTGTTATTTTTGAGAAAATAAATGCAAAAGATAAAAAAATAGTTTTTTGAATTTTTGAGTTGTGAAGAACAAAAGCCATAAAAAAACTCTAAAAATAAACTACGAAACTCTTTATTTTTTTGACTCACTCTTTTTTATTTCCCTTTTTTTTTAATTTTTCATTGCACACACTCTTTACTTCTAACACATGCTTTCCCCCACATCAGTCTATCAAATGATCAAGTTACCCTCAAATATGTAACATTTAGTACATAGGGATGCCTTAGAGGTGAATCTCCTACAAAAGTCCAAATGAGCCCCGCTATGTCTCAATATGATGCATATAAGTATGACCTAAAGGATGCCCTACGCTGGGGTTTACTAACAAGGCTATTCGGGGGAGCGTATGGTCGATAGTGACTGCTTTTCTTTCCACCCACTCCATACGTCCGACGTCTCCCCCTCTTAGAAAAAGGGTGACTCGACTAGAGTTCGTGTTCACGACTTGCACTTCGGGACTTGTGATAGAAAGAATTGACTCGGGTTATGCAAATGATGTCAAATATAAAGCGGTAACACATAAAGAAAAACCGTAAATAAAGAGGATGTAGGTACTCAACAATGATAAAATAAATACAAACGATAATACAAGCAATGTTTGTACACCCATAATGCCAAACTAAGCCGATATAACTCCAACAAGTAAGCTCAAATTCTGAAAGATCTCTAGCAGAGTCGCCAGATCTGTCACACCCTTTTTTTTAACCAAACAAAGATATTCATTTTAAAGTTTGAAAGGGTTTTATTATTAAAGTGACAAAAATTGAAAATTTATTTTGAAAAGGATTCATTTTATAATCAACTCAGAGTCGCCACTTGGCATAATAAGGTGTGCCAAGTCACCTTTGGAAATCCTTTTTCAAAAACTGTTTTTGACTCTTTTAAACTGGTTTGCGAATAGAGATTTTGGCTAAGGAATTCTGTTGATTGAGGGGTTGGTGTTAGGCACCCGTCGGTCCCGGGGTTCGACCATGGTCACTTGGTGGAGTATATTGTCTAATTTGACATTGTAAATGTATAAACCACACAAAACACATAAAACAATCAATCAAACATACAAATCAAAATAAATCCAAAATATAGTGTTTAGTTCAATTACACAGTCCGAAATAAAAAAATGCAAAAACTAAATCTTATTCTAACCTATGCTAATCCTAACTAAGCTCCTGAGCTTTAACTAATGCCTTGGGCCTTGATCACGAACCTCCTTCGAAGACATAATACGTCGGGGCATTCTCCGGATAATAAATACATGAAACCTCGGGAAATTCCCCGGTCAAATGAATACATTTGATGATATGTAATAAAAGTGGAGAAATCATTCAACATAAACATTCACATATTCAGTGATATAGAATCCTACGATTTTCCTACCCCCTATCGTTTGCCTAACAATTATCGACCTAAAATATGAGACTATCGAAATTAACAAAGTCGATGTTTATCCCGAATCAAGCGACTATCAATGAATAAAAATAAACCAATATTCACTTTAATCTATGTTTCAATTCCCTCCCCCAAATTCACTTTTAATGTAGTTAACCAATTTCGATACGCAATCCACCAATCAAGAATAATATGCATTCACCATTCATAGATAGCAACGTCAAACACCCAAATGTCATCAACAATTCACATCAACAAATAAAAAAGTGATATCGAATCACACGTTCACAATCACATAAGAATTAAAAAGAAGAGGACAAACAATTGGACCTTAAAGCCGCTTTCAACAAAGTATTATTCGATTGAATGAGATGGAGTCCGCACCGGAACCTTGAATCAAAATTGGAACCCCAACCAACAGACAAAACCCCCAACTAGGTATAGAAACCGCAAATTCGAATAAAATTATAACAGTACCAGTAGCCTCAATACGAACCTCGAATCACAGATTTCGAACTCGAATTCCGTTTTACCCAAATTCGATTCTTGTCCCGATGTCTTTTGCCGCCTGAATACTACCTACAGTGATGGGGTGATCGGGTTTTGAGATTTTGGTGGAGGTGGAGCTAGTTTTCATCTAGCCAGAGCTTCGGCGAGCTCCAACAGTGATTAAAATGGAGAAAATCTAGCAAGAACAACATTTTCGGTCAGAACTTTCCAGAAAAGGGGGTATGTCAACTACTTTTTCTCTCAGCTCTCCATCCTGACCTCCTCACTAAATCTTCTCACTCTGTTTTCCCCAATTTCTGGTGTGTGTGCGTCATTGAGGACTATTCTATGTGTGTAGTGTGCATATTTTGGTGACAGTGAGGGGTGCGTGTATGTACTGTGTTGTTTATAGTTTGTCAAGGAAATTGGAAAAATGGAGAAGTCTCCAGGGAATTATGAATTTGTGCAGGTATGGTCTGTGGTTTGTGCGTATTTTTAATGGATTCAGTATTGGGAGACCATAGTATAAGCCATTGGGAAGATTTCCTAATAAGCTATTTCCTGTAAATGCAATGACTTCGATTCTTGAGATACTGAAAATTGTGAATGGTATATAACCTGTAAGCTGATTGTACTGTATGCCCAACAAGTTCATGTTGTGAAGATTCCCGATCCCTTCTGGAATGTTTCCTTGAAGTGAATTATAAAATAACTCTAAAGTCTCCAACCTTGAGGCGTTTGAGAGTGACCAAGGAGTAGAACCTATGATCTTGTTACCCCTCAATTTCAATTCTCTAAGATAAGTAAGATTTCAAATCACTTCAGGGATTTGACCCTCTATGCAACTGAAATTCAGATTCAAAGTCTCACTATTATTTCTAACTTTTAGAACTTCAAGCCGGTGTAAGAACCCAACCAAGAAGGAACCTCGCCTCTGAATTTGTTGAAACTTAAATCATGAAACTTAAGCTGACGCAAGCATATCATTTCTTGACGCAAATTTCCATAGAAATTGTTTCTTCCAAAGTTGAGAGAAACAAGAAACGAGAGGTTTCCAAATTCCTGGGGAATCCTGCCTGTATGAGCCATGTTAGAATGATTCAAGGACTTCACTCGGTGGTGACAAGAACCACAAGTGAATATAACCCACTGGCAAACTGATACAAGATCGACAAAGGAGACACAAAACAAACACCAAAATAGTCCACAAGTTGGAAGAATCGAGGTCCCCTTTGGTAACCACTCTCAGATTCACTACAACAACAATGAAAACACAATAACAACAAGATATTAAGGAGTTCAACGCCTCTAAAATCAGCGAGCCAACAAACTAGATTAAAAATACAAGCACAAGAACAATAAGAACACAAAGTCTCGGTTTTGGGACACCAAACCTGAGAATGAACAACAAAAACAATGAAATAGATAGCGACATAGATAGATAGGTAACTTGACATACAAATGTACAAACACTATGAACCTAAGTGTATATTGGAAACAAAGACCCAAGAATTCATACAAGTAACACCAAGCTCTACGGTGAACTCAAGGGAGCGGAATTCCCAAACAACCAACATTTCTAAACTAGCACCGATACAAGTGATATCCATAATTTTTTACAAGGCATCCACCTTTCAAGACTCTCTCTAGAACTCTCAAATTATATCATGAAAGTTATGGACAAAATGACCTATCATGTTATATTTATAAGCTAGGTTACAACTTATTACAAAATGACTAAAATGCCCTTAATGAGCCATGGCAAAGGGGCTGCTTTGGCATGTAGAATTGGGCAGCCTTGGAGTGGTTTGAAAGGCCTTCTTGATACTTCAAGGCTTTTCCTTCTTTGTTGGGCAGCCCTCAAGCTCGGGTCTCAACGTATTGTCCTCTAATCATGTCCTCGAAAGTAAAGAGGCTTCTTTGTCCCATATCATCCTATCCTTCTTGAAAAGGATTCTATCTCAAATTCAAACCTTGCAAAACAATAGGAAGGACAAGCAAACACAAGTTCCTCAGGATATAAGGGTTAGGGTTAGAGTAATCTATCATATCATCTTACCAAGGTTGCTCAAACTTCACATATAACCGAACATCATTCACGACATTGGATGAAAAGTCAACATTTAAAGGAAAAAGGAATTGGCTAGGACTAACATCAAGAATTTCCCTAAAGGGAGTTCCATCAACAACATAACCAAGAAAACCATCATATGTCGTAACAACTAAGGATGGAAGCAAGGAGTCTTTAGGAAGTAGACTACCCTTCCAATCATAAGAAGCCATGTCTAAATACCGCATCTCCCTTTTACCTGAACACCCCTCCAAGAAAGAATCAACTAGTCTATCCACATAAGCGTGACAAGAAACAAGGAAGAAGAGTTGCTTATCAATTGGAAAACATAGACTCTTCTTGGAATAACAAATAGACTTGAAAATCGAGATAGGAAGGCCATACATTCAATGCAAATTCAAGTCATTCCAAAAGACATCATCACCATATTCCAAATGATCATGGGATCAAATGGGTGGATTGTCCATGGGAACGGGTTTAGGACACACTTTATTTCCCCAATACTACCACTAATACGATCATATATCCCCTCTAAACTAGCATGGTCAACATCAAAAACAATTAAAAGGCCATCCTCAGTCATTCGGTGAACATTTTCAACATCACCATTTTCATACACAAGTTGGTCTTCATGAATTCTATAAGACAATGTATCCGCTATCCCAAGGTCTACATTATCATCACAAAATCAAGGAACATTCGGCCCACCTAAAGACAAACTACCATTCGCACTTAGTTGGCTACTAGCCTCATTCACTAGACTGCAAGAGCTAGCTTGATTGACTTGTAGCTCATGTGTAGCATATCCATCCACAATAAATTGATTAGGAAGGCTTGAATTCTCTATCAAGTTATCGAACTCCTTGCAAAGAGAGCTTTCCGTCCCTTCCATTCTTCCTTCAACTCGGTCCATTATTTTTTCCATTCTTGCCATTCGGCTACTAAGGTCATGTTTCATACCCATTATGACATCCATCAAATTATTAATGGTCACCTTTTCCAATTCCATAGTTCCTATCAAAAGAAATTCTAAAACAAAAACACAAAAAACAACAAACTAGTTAATGTTAGAAAAGAAGACATCCTCACAAGCTCTAAATATAGATTTAGCCACGTCTATAAAAATTCATTTCTAAAAGCTGAAGAATATTGTCATGACCATTATTAACCATAAGAATTTCTACAATATAGCTAGAACAAAAAAAAATTAATTTCAAAATAAATTTTAGGTGTCAAACAATTCCTACTATTCACAATACATAATTTTTTTATGATAATAATTACAATAATGGTATCTTGCTTCAGATCCTAAATGATATATGCTTCTCCTTTTTCTCTTGCCATTGTCTCCAAGCTATTCTAATTTCACAAGTTGTGGACCTACGAATTTTTGATAAAGTAAATCAATGCCAAAAAGAGGAAAAAGAGGAATCATATACTTATACAAATTGATTCAAGAGATATTATAATAGAATTTTTTTACTTATAGTATCTTTAAGACTTTGACATTTGTGTATGACCAAATCTTGTAAGATAATGAAACTCCACAATAAGAGATCACAATCTCCAAACATTACATTCATTTACACGAAAAGTTTCTTTTAACAAAATTTGAAAACCTAACGATATTAATATGTACAATAACGAGCATTTGATTGGTGTGTATGATAAAAAGATATCACCTTTAATCAAAATAAATCTAGAAAGTAAAAGTCTAACTCACCTTATCATCGATTTTGATACGGGTGTCACGGGCTCAAGACCATTTACTAGAAGTATAGCTCGGGAACTACAAAGGCTTCAAGGCATGTTTATGAAAATGGACGCGGTTGATCTTGTAGCAAACTCGCCCAAGGGAGTGTACGTATTGACATGTGGGGGCTGACATTAGGGTCCCAAAATACACCCCAAGGCTTCCCCAAACACTCCACACTCTCCCCTTTCATTAAGGGCAAAGAGGTTATTTTGCCATCCTTTTTGTAAAGGCTATTTAAGGTGTTTCTTTAGTCTTGTTCTCTTTAGTTAGCTTACTCTTAAAAATAACTTTTAATATTGAACATAATCTTCCTCTCAAGAAGAGAGTAGACCACCATTTGACACTACAAGAAATGGTTTCTTCGTGTGTTGTGTGTATCATCTAGAAATGAGAGTGCTTGAGGGAACCGAGCTCCTCTTGTGTTCCGTAAGAACGTGAACTTGTTTTGTAGAGGTTTTAGAGTATTAATACACTCTTTATTTTCTGCATTATGAGTTTTCCTTGAGTCAAGATACATATCTTCTCTATCGTTTAAGTTGTTGTTTGTTGTTTCAGTTAAGTGTCTTGTTCGTGTGGATTGTTTGTGTGATTTTTCGTGCTCTTTTAGATACCGTTTGGTATCGAAGCGAAGGCTGGTCGTGTTCTTACACCACCAATCTTGGGCTCTTGATATGATTAAAATTTGGTACGTATCAAAAACAAGTAAAATTAGTCCACAAACAAAGGGAAACCCGAGAGCTCAACAAACACCAAATCTCGGTTCCAACAACATCAAGAAACAAGGTGTAAATGACACCAAAAGCACTAACAACAACAAGAGATAAACAACAAGAACGAGACAAACAACACTACAATAACAACAATACAACGGTTACAAGATTACAAGAACAACAAGAACCAAACGGTTCACTAGACTACACAACTAGTACATGATATGTAAAGATAGGAAGTGAGACGTACACTATTACAAGGTTAAGAACCCAAAGATGTATTAAATCTAAGGACCCCTAAGACATACAATAGCAACACCACACTCTTACGTGACACAAGATGGATTCCACCTCTCAACAACCAACTTTTCCAAGCAATACACAATCACAAGTGAATCCACACTTGTTCATGTCCTAGTTTAGGCCCAGAGACCCTCTCTCTCAAGAGATGTGTTCTTTCAACAATATCCAACAAAAACTAATGAACTAAAACCCTATATTATTCTATTTATAGTACTTTACAAATGAAAAGATAAAATAACAAAAAGGCCCTTTAATGACCAAATAAGCAAATAGGCACCCATGGAGTATTTTTAGGGGCAGTTTGGAGCCCTCTTTAACACTTCAGCTCGTACACCTCCGAGGTTACATCCAAAATACTCAAAAATGTTCATCTTCGTGATCGTATTTGTATCATCCTCTCCATATTAAGAGGTATTTGACCTCAAATTCATGGCACTAGCCAAATGAAAATGGCTCCAAAACGGTCCACAAAATAAGAAGAAACCGAGAACACAACAATTTCAAGTCTCGGCCAATTTATTTTAGCCACGAAGTTTCACTACAAAACAACAAACATGTTAGTTGTAAAAGAAAGGTCCTCACATTCTCTCGTTATTTCTTTGTTCTCGATTTCCTCACACTTAATATCACAAGTTTTGTATGATTACTTGTACTCCATGAGGTGCTAAGAGCCGAATTCGAATGTTTACAATGACTTAAAATAAAAAAAATACACAAGGACGTAAACACAAAGAATGATGTCAAACCAACTCACAATCTAGTAAGTGGTTACTAGCTTGTAAGTTAGTATTGGAATCAACAAAAGAAACCATAAAATGAAACTAGAAGATCAAATTTGAACTTAAAATTTATCGTGTGAACAGTAATTGGTGACGTGTCACCCACTAATTGGTGACGGACCCACACCAGTTTTCATCACCATTCTTGGAATTTTTAGTCCTTATACTTTTGGAATGGAAGACAATTAGTATTTGGAGGAAAAACACAAGTCTTGTAACTCTTTTCAAATTCATCTCAAAAAGGTGAGATTAGACTTGTACTAGTTTCCACAAAACAATGCTCATAGAAAAAAGGAAAGTGGTTGAAAAAGTTGTTGTCAAGTCAAGAGTTATGTGAGCTAGTCCTTTCACCAACAAGTCTTCCAACTTTGTCTTTACCTTTTCTAGATCTATTAACTACTTTTAGTTGGTCAAGATAAGAGAAGTGATGAAGAACAACAACAAAACAACAAATTTTCAAGAACAACAATAACAACACCTTCAACGCCCACTCCAACCTCCACAACAAGTCCACAAATTTCAGTTTATGTCCTTGTTCACAACACAACTTTAACAAGTTTTTAAGCTCAAATATAGATCTAGATACCTTTAGCGTTAGTGAATCAAGAAAAAACAATAACAAAAAAGAAATCCTAAACCTAAACTCCGCAAATTTCGGCCAAGACTACAACAAGAACGCTACAAGTTTGTCGGCCATGAACAAGAACAAAAACAAGAACAAGAACAAGAATAAGAACAAGAACAAGAACACTTCTTTCTCTTTTTATTTTTTGATTTTTCTAGAAAACTCAAGATTGATTTTGTTGGAACAAAATCAACCACAAGCTCTGATACCAAATGATACGATACAAATTTGGTACATATAAAAAACAAGTCAAAAATAGTCCACAAACAAAGAGAAACCCGAGAGCTCAATAAACACAAAATCTTTGTTCCAACAACATCAAGAAACAAGGAGTAAATGAAACCAAAAGCACTAACAACAACAAGAGATAAACAACAATAACGAGAGGAAAAACACTACAATAACAACCATCCAATGGTTACAAGATTACAAGAACAACAAGAACCAAACAGTTCACTAGACTACACAACTAGTACATGATATGTAAAGATAGGAAGTGAGACATACACTACTATAAGGTTAAGAACCCAAAGATATATTAAATCTAAAGACCCCTAACACTTACAATAGCAACACCACACTCTTATGTTACACAAGATGGATTCCATCTCTCAAGCACCAACATTTCCAAGCAATACATAATCGCAAGTGAATCCACACTTGTTCATGTCCTAGTTTAGGCCTAGAGACCGTCTCTCTCTAGAGATGTATTCTTTCAACAATATTTAACAAAAACTAATGAACTAAAACCCTATATCGTTCTATTTATAGTACTTTACAAATAAAAAGATAAAATGACAAAAATTGACCTTTAATGACCAAGCAGGAAAATAGGCACCCATGGTGTGTTTTTAGGGGCGATTTGGATCCCTTATTAACACTTCAACTCGTACACCTCCTAGGTTAAATCTAAAATACTCAAAAATGTTCATCTTCATGATTGTAGTTGTATCAGCTCTTGTAGTTGAATTTTTTTTTTAAAAAAGAGGGTGTTATCTAGTGACTAGTGTTTGGCCAAGAAAAGTCTATATTTAGTTGTTATTTTTCTCGTCTTAGTAGTTTCGTGTGTTAGCTTTTTTCCCCCTAGAAAACATTAGTCTAAGGTCCAGGGTTGGAAGGATTTGCTATTGTTGTTGTTCATAAGTGTTCTTGTTGTTATTCATATTGTTCTTGAGATGAATGTTGGATAAAAGACTTGTTTGATTTGATAAAAAGGAAAAGATAAGCGAAGAGTTGTGTTTGTCTTGGAATTAGTTTCAAGACAATACCAAAGAGGAAAGTAAACAAAATACCTCGCAAAAGCTTACTTACCAAAAGAGTGTCAAGCCTTTTTTAAAAAGAACCAAAAGCGGAAAGGGACAAAGTCAAAGCAAAAAGGTGTTTTGCCATTTTGGTGCAAGTTGGTGAAAAGTTTATTGACACCATTTTTGGCCTTTGAAAAAAGGAGTCCAAGGCCTTGCCTTTCACTCCAAAAACTGAAAAAGCCTCACCAAACAAAAAAAAATTTGAATCATTCTAGTTGGACAACATAAAAGTTCAACAAAACAATAACACCAAATGGACAAAATAAAATTGTGGGCCACATCAACAACAAAACTCAAGTCATAGGACCTTCCAAGTTTCTTTCCTTGTCTCTTTTAGTTTTCTTTCTATTGACTCCTACACTAGTTGGCAACTAAGTAACAACCTACTAAGTTGTGAACTAATTTTCGAGTACATCTTCATCTCAACGTTCTTTGTGGTTCTTTGCTCGTTCACCATTCGTAGTTGTTCTTGGTTCAAGTGCATACGAAACTTCCTTGAGTCTCCAAAACCAAAATCCATTCAAACTCAAGAGTAGACTCATTCCTAAGCACTCAAGGATTAATATCCGGCTTACAACACTTGAAGGTCCAAGTAAGGTAGACAAGTGTGAAGAGTGTGTGAGGATATTTTAAAGTAACGTTTGTTTGTTTTGCAGGTACATTCGAAAATGGAACCATTATACATGGAACCCGAAACCTCCAATGCAAAAACCTTGGACCAAAATATTTTGAATGCTCTTGTGGCTAATCTTGAATCTTTGTCTCGGGACGTGGCTAGAGTGAATGCGGGTCTTGATAAGTTGGGAGGGGAAGTGGCCTTTATTAGTGGCTGAATAAAAAGGGTAGAAAGCCAATGTAGTTCTCGACCCTCAACTCTTTAAACGACATCCCCAATCATTACCCCTAAAGCCATGCACCAAACACTGTATCCACCAAATGCCATTCCTCAAGACCACTATTACTCATAAGGATGAGGTCTACATGGACCAAGCCATTCCCCACATCACCAAGTCCCACATGACGGACTTGGAACCCAAATGCCACCCTTAAATCCGACTTCTCCAAACCAAAATCAGCCAATCCAAAGAACTCCACCACTAAATGCCTACCCACCACATCAAATTCCAAATGTACAAAACCCGCCAATGCAAGAAGAGGGATCTGTGAGAGAGAATTGAAGGGGAGGATATGAAATGTATGATGATCCTTATATGTGGAAGAGAGAATGAGAGTTAGAAGGATCGAACCGAGGGAGAACTGAGGGCTTGAAAGTAGGGGTGACCAAGGTGTTTGGAAAAAGGAAGTTGGGATCAACACTATCAAAATGGGGTTTTCGATCCTTAAGGAAAAAAGTATCCCGAAGAGTTTCTCGCATGGTAATCCGCATGCGAGAGAGTCTTTCAAGTGAATTATCTCACGGAGAAGAAAAAGAGTTGCTACGCCATTTCTCATTTTGAGGGATATGCTACCACATGGTGAGAGTATGTCAAATGTATTGGCAATGTATTGATTGAGGGGAAACCACCTCCTTGGTTTTGATTAAGGTATCTTATGAAGAAAATGTACCTTCCCAAAAGCTATCAACATAAACTCCTTGTAAAATTGTACAACTAGAAGCAAGGAAACAAAAGTGTGGTAGCCTACTATAATGAGTTTCAACAACTCATCTTGAAACTTGATCATAGAGGAGAATAAGTGAGCCACGATATCATCTGGTTCAAGGTCAGCCTAAATAAGAAAATCTCTACACTCATGACACTTCATAAGTTTGAAACTATTAAAGGGATATTTCAAACATCTTTAGAGATTGAGAGAACAAGGAAAGGTCGGCCTTCAAAACTAAAGACTACCAAGGTCCCTCGGGTTGGACCAAAGGAAAAGAAGTGGTTCCCTTGACTTCGGGGTGGAACAAATCCAAGCAACAAAAAGTCAAGACCTCTCCAGCCATGAGCAAGAGTTCTAAACTACATCCTCCATGTCTTAAGGGCAAGCCGAATATTTCTTCCAATGTAAAGGGCTTTCAATGCTTCAAATTCCATGGATCGGGACATAAGGCTAGTGAGTTTCCTAATTGGAGAAATGTGATATTGAGAGAAGGTAAATTGTATTTCTTGGGGAAAGAATTTGGACTTGAAGGGCTGAAAATAAAGAAGTCGCTCCAGATGGAGAGAGAGGGGAGGCCGAGAGGCCTAGTGACAATGAGGAAAAGGAGGTTTTGCCTCAAGAAGGTGAACTTGAAGTACCTAATTATGTGGTACGGAGATTTATGATTAGCAAAGTATTGGATGATACTAGACAATAGGAAAACCTCTTTCATACTAAGTGCCTCATTAAGGGGAGTGTGTGCTCCTTGATTATTGATAGCGGAAGTTGTGCTAATGTAGCTAGTGCCTCGATGGTGAATCACTTAAAGTTGCTAACTATTCCACATACGAGTCTATATAAACTACAATAGTTTAATGACTGTGGAGAGTTGAAGGTGACTCATCAAGTGGTGATTCGGTTCAAGGTTGGAAATTATGAGGACGGGGTACTTTGCGACATCATTCCTATGCATGATTGTAAGAACAATCTCCTAACACTATCACTATCACAAGTGTGTGAGGCACATCAACAAATGATGAATTTTCTAGGAAAGGGAAAGAAAGAAAAAGGACCCACGGGTTGAGGGAGGAACCCGAGAGTAGGAAGGGTAAGGGTGAAAAGGGAGTTTCGTCATTAAGGGTATGGATTCGATGGTAATGTTGGCTCTTAAGGGCGACCTCTTCAAAAAGTAAGATGATACTACTCCCATGCTACTTTTAGCTCATGTTTTGAATGCTAACTCTTTATCCCGTCCTCTATTTCTAATGTCTTCCAAGAATTTGATGATGTGCTCCCAAGTGAGTTGCCACAAAGACTTCCTCTACTTCGAGGAATCGAGCAGGAAATTGACTTTGTTTGGGAGTCACAATTGCCAAAAAAGATGGCTTATAAGAGCAACCCCACGGATACAAAGGAACTCCAATGGAAAATTGAGGACCTCCTCAAAAAAAGATACATCAAGGAAAGCATGAGTCTGTGCACAGTCCCGGTGTTGATTGAGCAGAAAAAGGATGGGACGTGGCGAATGTGTGTGGACTGTCGAGCCATAAATAAAATTACGGTAAAGTCTCGTTATCCTATTCCTAGGCTAGATGATATGCTTGATGAACTAAATGGCTTTTGTGTGTTTTCTAAGGTTTATGTTAGGAGCGGATATCACCAAATTCGTATGAAACCGGGTGATAAATAGAAGACCACATTCAAGACCAAATTTGGTCTATATGAGTGGTTGCTCATGCCATTTGGTCTTACCAACGCTCCTAGTAACTTTATGTGGCTAATGAATCATCTGATGAAGTTTTTTATTGACAAATTTGTGGTCATATAATTTGATGATGTTTTCGTTTATAGTAAGTCTCTTAATGATCATGTCTTCCATCTAAGGAATGTGTTTGATGTTCTTCAGAAAGAAAAGTTGTATGCTAATATTGAAAAATGCTTCTTTGGTGTTGATAAAGTTGTCTTTTTGGGATTTGTTGTAAGATCGAGGGGAGTGGAGTTAGACAAATCCAAGATAATCGCCATTAAAGATTGGCCAACCCCAAAAACCGTGGGTGAAGTTCGGAGCTTCCACGGGTTGGAAAGTTTTTATAGAAGGTTCATCTAAGGATTTAGTTCCATTTCCACCCCCTTGACCGAAATCATAGAAAGGACCAACCTTTCTAGTGGGGTGAGGAGCAATATAAGGCCTTTAAGACATTGAAAGATATGCTCATTTCGGGACCGTTGTTGCAATTGCCTAACTTTGATAAGATGTTCGAAGTTGAATGAAATGCTAGTAAAGTAGGCATAGGGCTATTTTGATGCAAGATCTAAAGACCATTGCTTATTTTAGTGAAAAGCTCAAAGAATCAACTCTTAACTACTCTACGTATGACTTGGAGTTTTATGCCTTGGTTAGAGTGTTATGAAATTGGCAACACTATCTTTGGCCCAAGAAATTCGCAATCCAAACGGGTCATGAATCCTTGAAGCACCTTTGGGAACAAGACAAGCTTAACAAACGGCATACCAAATGGATTGAATTTCTTAAAACCTTTCCCTATGTAATTCAATACAAAAGGGGGAAGGATAATGTGGTAGCCGATGCATTATCTAGAAAGCATGTTCTTGTGTCCACTTTATCGTCCAAGATAATGGTGTTTGAGAGCCTAAAGTCTTTGTATCCTGAGGACTCTTACTTCGCTCCTATCTTTAAGGAAAGTGAAGTTGTGGGTAGGTAAAGGAGGCCCTTGGAGTCTAGTCCTTATACCATGTTTGAGGGGTTCTTGTTTTAGGGAAGATGATTATGTGTACCTTCTATCTCTTGGAGAGAGTTTTTTGTGAGAGAGGCACACAATGGTGGTCTCATGGGTCACTTTGGAATTGATAAGACCCTCGGGATGCTGAAGGAGTAATTCTATTGGCAGGGATGCGCAAAGATATTGTCAAAATATTCAGCCAATGCATGGATTGTAGGAGTGCTAAGTCGAGGCTCCTTTCTCACGGGTTATACATCCCGCTTCCAAATCCATCATGCCCCTGGTTTGATATTTCTATGGATTTCATGTTGGGGCTACCACGGACTCAAAAGTGTCGGGATAGAATCTTTGGTATCGTTGATCATTTCTTCAAAATAGCACACTTTATTTGGTGCAAAAATAGTAAAGATGAAGCTAGTGTTTCTTCTTTGTTTATTGAAAATGTTGTAAAGTTACACGGCATCCCAAGGATCATTGTAAGTGATAGGGATTCTAAGTTCCTTAGTCACTTTTTGAAGTCAATATACAGTAGGCTCGGAACTAAATTATTGCTTTCTACGTTTTGCCACCCACAAAATGATGTCCAAATGGAAGTAGTTAATCAAACCTTGGGTTTCATGCTACGTTCCATGATAAAATTTAAGTTGACATCTTTGGAATTTGCGTACAATCGGGTGATCCATTCGAGTACGGGCATTACGTCCTTTGAATGTGTCTAAGGCTTTAATCACCTAACCCCCTTGGATCTAACTCCATTGTCAAGTGATGTTTCTACTAGATTTAATGGAAACAATAGGGCCTAAGCACTGAAAAGCTTGCATGAGATGGTGAGGATGCGACTTGAGAAGAAGAAGCAAGAGGTGGCCAAACGAGTCAACAAAGGGAGAAGTCGTCTTGTAATTGAGCCGGGAGATTGGATGTGGTTACACCTACATAAGGACTGGTTCCCCAACCAAAGAAAGGGAAAGTTGATGCCAAGAGGTGACGGTCCATTCCATGTTCTTTAAAGAATCAACGATAATGCTTACAAGATCGACTTGCCACCGGAATACCAAGTGCATAACACATTCAACGTGTGTGACCTCTCATGGATTGATACCATTGAAGATGAAGAAACCATGAGTTTGAGGTCAAACTCCTCTCATTATGGAGAGTATGATACGGGTTTCACGGGATAGAGACCATTTACTAAAAGTCAAGCTCGGTAAGTACAAAGGCTTCAAGGCGTGTTTATGAAAATGGACGCGGTTAAGCTTGTTTCAAACTCGCCCAAGGGACTCTATGTATTGACATGTGGGGACTGAAATTAGGGGCCCAAAATACACCCCAAATCTGCCCCAAACACTCCACACCCTCCCCTTTCATTAAGGGCAAAGGGCTCCTTTGCCATCCTTTTTGTAAAGACTATTTAAGGTGTTTCTTTAGTCTTGTTCTCTTTAGTTAGATTATTCTTAAAAATAACTTTTAATATTGAACATAATCTTCCTCTCAAGAAGAGAGTAGACCACCATTTGACAACACAGGAAATGATTTCTTCTTGTTTTGTGTGTATCGGCTAGAAACGAGATTGCGTGAGGGAATCGAGCTCCTCTTGTGTTCCGTAAGAACGTAGTTCTTGTTAACTTGTTTTGTAGATGTTTTAGAGTATTAATACATTCTTTAGTTTCTGCATTATGAGTTCTCCTTGTGTCAAGTTACATATCTTCTCTATCGTTTAAGTTGGTGTTTGTTGTTTCCGTTAAGTGTCTTGTGCGTGTAGACTGTTTGTGCAATTGTAGATTGTTTCGTGCTCCTTTAGATACCGTTTGGTATCAGATTGAATTTCAATATAAATAGGGAAAATGCTCAAATTTACCATTGAGCTATCAGTAATGGCTCATTTATACCATCAGTTAAAAGTTTGGCTCATTCATGCCATCCCGTTACAAAATCGACTCATCCATGCCATTAATTTTTAACGGTGGTTTTCAAAAATACATTTTCCACGTGGCCTTTTATTAAAGGTACACATCATTAATTAAATAAGGAAAAAGTATCAAATATGCCATTAAACTATCAGAAATGGCTCATTTATGCTATCAGTTAAAAGTTCAGCTCATTCATGCCATCGTCGTTAGAAAATCAGCTCACCCATGTCATTAGTTTTTAATGGTGGGTTTTCAAAAATTGTTTTGTCATGTGGCCTTTTATTAGAGGTCCGCGACATTAATTAAAATAAATCAATATTAATTTCAAAATATCTTAGACCCATTACAAACAACCTATTCATTTAACATAACCCGACCCACTCCTATTAAAATATTTTTTCTTCCTACAACAACAACTATTTTTCTAATTAGAAAAAATAGTGATTAATGTATATCCTTTGGCTATTTCTAGTTGATTCTAAATCATTATAAATGCTACGTTTAACAGAAACCTCAAAAATTTTATCCTATAGTAACTGATTAATTTTAATTCCAGTGACTCTAATATATACTCAGATTATCATCCCATGCATAAGGAATAACTTATCTCATGACGAATTAGTGGGGCATACATTGTTGAAAAAATATTTTCAAATAACGGCTTAAAAGAAGTCTGTTATTCCAATTATCCCGTCATGTATATGGGATAACTTCTCACATTATTATGGTATAAATATTGGAAAAAATATTCCCAATATTAACTAATTTAAGATATTTGAAATTGATATTGATTTCTTTTAATTAATGGCGTGGACTTCTAATAAAAGACCACGTGGCAAAGCTATTTTTAAAAACCCATCATTAAAATGTAATGGCATGAGTGAGTTAATTTTATAACAGTGATGGCAAGAATGAGCCGAACATTTAACTGATGACATAAATGAGCCATTTTTTATAGTTCAATGGCATTTTTGAGCCTTTTTGCTTATTTTAATTAATGATGTGGACCTCTAATAAAAGGCCACATGAGATAGCTGTTTTTGAAAACCACCGTTAAAAAGTAATGACATGGATGAGCTGGTTTTGTAACGGTGATGACATGAATGACCTCAACTTTTAACTGATGGCATAAATAAGTCATTTCTGATAGTTTAGTGGCGTATTTAAGCCTTATGTCTTGTGAATCAATCAAATGAAAACAAGAAATTTTTTTCAACGGACAATTAAAACATGTTAAATAAAAAGGTAAGAATATTCTTGGATAATAATAGAGTGCAAAATGATTTAAGTTAGAGCAGTAGAAAATTAAAACAAACAAGAGCAAATTTAAACGAAGCAAAGGGGAAGGGATGAAGTGTGTGGCTGCTGGAGAAAGAAAAGTATCCAAGTTTTAGGTTTTGTGGTTTTTGGAGTTGGCATTGGTTTCATATCTTCTTCTTTTTTCCTTTTTGAATACTAAACTGTAAATGTTAATAAAGTAGTAATAATTATGGCTAAAAATTACATAATAAAAAAATAATTATGAAGACATAAGTTATACATTTAATAGAATTAGTTTAATCACACGTGTAACGTTTGATTGTTTTATTTTTTTATATTTATTATTTAATTTTGTTTTTATAGTCAAATCTTTAAAAAATCATTGATTACATACTTAAAACTTTTGAAATTTTAGTACTTCCAATATTTTTCTTATACTAACACTTTTATATTTATTTTAAAATTGGCTTAAGTCATCAATAGTCCCTTTAAGTTGTCCCAAAATTTCACTTAAACCCCATAACTCAGGTCTGTACCTATTAGGCCCCTACCGTATTCAATTCTATACCTATCATGCACAAAGTGCGCTGATGTGGCAAGGAAAGTGTTATTCACTTTCCTTAGAGCGTGAATAGAGTACCAAATGGCTTTTTTTTTTTTTTTTGCTAAAAAAAATCACAATTCAATTTATTTTATTAATACATTTCTAATAATGACAATTTTTAATTGTTGTAGAAAAAAAAACAGCCACCCCCCTCCCCCCTTGCTTCTCTTAGCCATCTTCTTCATCATCTTTCTTCATCCATATTTTTTTTATTCTTAGAAATCTTATTAATACAATAAATAATTTTTAAGAGAAAAAAAAAGAAAAGCAGTGGCCCCTCCATCGCCCCCTCCCCGTCTCTCAGTCGTCTTCTTCTTGAAAATTTAATTCTTGAAGTTCTTTTTTTTTTTGAAAAATTTAGTAACCAAAAAATCCGCAAATTTGATTCTTGACTGATGAAGACTTAATATTAAAAATGTGCAATAGAATCTTATCAGAAAAATAAAGATCAAATTGGGTAAAAAAAATTTCCAGCGAAAGTCCATTTTTTCCGGCTAACTTGATATGAATTTGAGATTACTTTCTCGATATTAATAAAGAATCCAAATTCTAAGAAACCCACAACACAAGAAGAAGAAAAAATAACAATAAATATGAATTGACATCGATACATCATTAAAAAAACTCAAAAGAAATAAGATTGCTAAAAAATTTTGTAAAAAGAGTTACAGAATGGAGAAGAAGCTTGGGTGGGGGAAGGGGGGAGAAATATTGCTCTTGTTTTTTTTTTTAATTAAAAATTGTAAATTGTATTATAGATTTTTTTTCTTTCACTATTATTATTTTTTAAATATTTTTTTGGATTCACATGCCAAATGGCATCATTTAATTTGTTATTTTTTTACATCACAGCAATTGCACTACACACACTTTACATTTATAGTTGATTATTAAAAATGTTTTTAAATGGTTCAAATTTAAGTGGTAAAAGTGTTCAATGGGTACAAAATCAGTTGTAAGGGTATTCAATAGGTACAAATTTGAGATGAGGAGTTTAAGTGAAATTTCGGGACAACTTAAAGGATCTATCGATGAATTAAGCCTTTTAAATATTTCAAATCTTCTTATAATCAAATTTAGTTGATTTAAAATTCTTAAACCAATGAAAAAAGTATTAATTGTCATTACTTTTGGAGAGATCGGCAATCATAGTTTCAGGCATTTGTCATTTCAACCTATGCCTTCACGTTCAACTAATTAACTCCCTTATGCTCATGGCATTATCTTATTTATCATATTAATTCTCGATAAAAATGTTAGTCTTGTTATGTTCATGTTCATAGTTTATCCTTTTTAGGCTCATGCTCATGGTTTAGCCTTTTTATGCTGATAATTATGTATAGCCACTTTAGGCTCATATTTAGAGTTAATTGTAATAGGTTCGCATTTATAGTTTAGCCGTTTTAGGCTTATGTTCATTGTTTAGCCGCTTTAGGCTCATATATATAATTTGACTATTTTTAGGCACCAAGTCATAGATTTGCGACTGTAAGGCTTATTCTTGAGAATTTTAATATTAGGTTCACAAATAATGAGTTCTTATCATTGCATAACATGTTTGGGGAGTCACTAGAGGTAAACGTCATCATACTTTATGTCATGGTTCATTGTCCGGCTTTTATAGCATTTAGGGAAATTATGGAGTTACTTGAAGTATTCTTGTTGAGGGTGAATCATATCATATCAAAAGTGTGGACATTCATGTTATTATGCTATAGAGAAATAATTATGAATTTACACTTTTGGATTTGGGAAAACGAAAGGAGCTTATTTGGGATTACGAAAATTCCATCATTTATCAAATGTCCAAATTGGGGTTAATTCAAGAAAATATTATAGGACTCATGGTTCACATAAAAATATTGTAGGTTTCAAGTTATGATTGCACAATGGCTTTTGTTGCAAGAAAATAACAAGAGTAGTTCATGGATCAGATCTTAAGAAAAATCACAATATTCATAATTTATCAAGTTCATACATTAGGAATTCAATATAGTTTAATATCGTTCGTGCTATAATTCAAATCATTATACAGAATAACCACAAGGTTCATGATTTTCACAAATATCATAAGATTCATAATTTTCCAGATTCAAGAGACTTTCATCAATATATAAGGGTTAGTAAAATTCATTAAACTTTTTAGAATATTCATGACTTTGAGAGTTTATCCAAGAATTTCCAAACAACATGCTAAAAGAATTCTATTCTTTGACAAGGGAATGAAAATTTCTGCAGCCTAATTAGAAAGAGAGTAATTGGAAACAAAAAAGAACAAATACAAAGATGAAAGGAGAAGTCATACATACCACAAATCGTCGGAGGAACTTAGTGATCGTGAAGAAGGAAACTAATCTTGATTCTTCTGTCAATCCTTTTTGATTTATTAAGGTTGAATTTGAGAGAAGGGAGAGAGGTGTTAAGACTGAAAAAATATATGAAACTAATGAAGAAAGAGTTTTTAAAAGGAATTGGGGGTTATGGAAAAATGAAAGGACAAAATCACCCCTCCTGGAATGTGAAAAGATAAGAAAAGAATAGAAAATTTTGTCTGGTAGGCTTTTCTGACTGTTCTTAGAAAAACACACGTAACTTTTTACTCAGTACTCGTATTTATGAAATGTTGGTAGCGTTAGAAAGATGACTCTGATACGGGATAGATGGAAATCTTATATTTTGATGACATCTTTGGAGGACAACACATTTATTCTCAAGACTTGGTGACCTCGAGGATACGAGAGAATACATGTAGAAACCATTTTAGGGACTTGATGGAGCAATGCCGAGTGTGGAAGATTCCTTGAAGCATTGGAGACTTGATGAATCATGGCCTTGGAGAACACTTAATGGCTCATGAATTTGGACACCTTCATAAAGGGAATTTTGGTCAGTTCACTTTGTCCAAATGCACTCCACGGCCTCCCCTCCTTACTAAGAGCATTGTTTTCATTTTGTCTTGTATTGTTATTGAATAAATAGAACATGTTAGGGTTATTTACACTGAGTTTTTGATTGATGAAAATATAAGACATTGAAAATCTTCTCTCTTGAAGGTAGACCACCTTAGTAGACCACCTTAGTGTAGTTCTTAGTTAGGGCTTCGACTAGCCATTGTAGCTTAGGGCTTGGAAAAGCCAATATTATTTTTAGCTTAAAAACGGTGGATCTTGAGGTGAGTTGATTCCCTTGGCGGTCACCGTAAGAACTTGGTGCTTATTAACGTATTTTGTAGAGGTTTTAGAGTATAATATACTCTTTAGTTGCTACATTATGTGTTCTCTTTGTGTCAAGTTACCTATCTTCTTTTTCGTTTAAGTTTGTGTTTGTTGTTTCCATTTGGTGTCTTGTTATGTGGACTGTTTGTCAAGATTGTGGACTGTTTTGTGCTCATTTAGTTACCTTTTTGTATCATTTGGTATCATATCCATCATTGATTTTGTTCCCACAAGATCAATCTTGGGTTTGTTCACTCAAAAATAAAAAATAAAGGTGTTGAAAAGCTAAAAAATTCAAACATAGTAATCTGTCCATGCTTTTTGTATTTAGGCCAAAATTTGAAGCCTTGTTTTCTTGTGATTTTTCTGTGTTTCATGTATTCTAGTGCTAGATCTTTATTTCCTAACATTAGAAGAGGTGTCCAAGGTCAAAAATCTAACAAAAAGAAGTTATTATACGGGTTTTGGTGTCTTGGCCGAAGTGTTGTTGTTGTTTGGCTGAATTTGTGTCTAGATTTAGGTTTTCTTTTGATTGTCTTTGTTGTTTCTTTTATTGGTTTTATTTCTCTCCAACACTACTTGAGTCTAACCGAAGTTCTTGAGCAAAAAAAAAAAAAGCAAGTTGTTTTGGGAAGAGTGGACGATTTTGTTTTTGAAGTTCTTTTGTTGTGTTGAAGAAGTCTTCTAAAAGGTTGTTGTTTGATCCAAATTCAAAAGGAAGGGCGTGTGGGTTCTTGTTATTCTTTAAATAACTTTCAAGACATTACCAAAGGGGGAAAATAAAAAAAGTCCTCCCAAAAGTCTTCATACCAAAAGTGAGTAACTTCATTTTTCTAGATAAGCCAAAAGAGGAAAGGGGGAGAAGACCTATAAAAGGTTGTCTTGCCAAAAAGGTGAAAGTTGGTCAAGATTTGAATTTTAAAAAAAAGGACTTAAAGTCTTGTTTGTTAACCTACCATAACCGAAATTCCCCCATCTTTGTGATGTTTGAACAACCAAAATTGTGGAACAAAATTTTTCAACTTCAACAATATTTTTTTGTCCATCGATCAATAGACGAGTGCAGCGTCATCAATAGCTCAAGAATGTTGAATTCCTAGTTTAACTTTTTTTATTCTATTGGTTTCCATTTTGTTGGTTCTCATACTAATTAGCAAAGTAGTAAATACCTACTAGATTGTAGATTAGTTTTTTAGTACGTTTTCTTTCATGTTAAGCATTGTATTTTGTCCTTTTCTCGTTTATAAGTCATAGTATTTTCTTTGTTTCAAGTTCACAAGTAAATATTGTTTTTGTGTCTTGATTCGATCAAACAAGAATCCATTCCATCCGCCAAGTAGAATTAATATTCTCTTGACTACCGGAGTATAAGTGACTTTCAATATTCGTCACTCCAATTGTGAGAATTGCAAAGTTGGGTGTATACGAGTGTTGGTGAGGATATTTTACTACTAATATTGTTTGTTCATTGTGTAGGTACAAAGATGATATAAGGTTAACATGTCTTATATATCCGAGGATTATTGTGACTTCAACATGGGAGACTATGATTATAGTGAGGGGTTTTACGGCTACGAAGTTGAGGGAGATTGCGGAGGCTATGAAAATAGCCATGATAAAAAATTGGGAAGACTTGAGAGTTATGGTTTTGATGGAGAAAATGAGGTGAATGATGTGCCGAGTGCTTATGGTGAATTTGTAGATGATGTAGGACCTCGTGATGGATCTTATGAAGACGTTGGAGCATATGAGGAGTCTTACACTTCTCATTCCGAACCTAGATATGGTGTGAGGTATAACCCTTTTGTTCGCAAAGATCATGAGAGCTATGATGAGAGTACATGTGAGGAGTGTGAAGATTCATATTCTCCACCATGTAGTACTTCTTATCAAGGTCAATATAGTGTGAATGATTAAACTAGCTCTAGTAGAGGTTGTGAAACGAGAATAAGAGGTTATGTATGTCCAAAACCGAGGGGCACTCGTATATCTTAAAATGTTGATCCGAGAATGAGTGCACACTCCGAAAAGGATACCATTTCAGGGATTTCGGACTGCATCGTTGTGTTAAATGATAGGTACTATAAAAACTATATCCTTACATCCATGGTTGACTACTTGGGATTTTTTCGCGAGCCTTTACTTGTTCCATACTTATTGGACAGATTTAAGATTACCGAGAGGCTCAAAGTTGTCTTCTCCTAATTGAATACCGTGAGAAGGTGTGGTGAGATATTCTTCCTTTGACATATGGTCATGTATGCTTAGATGCCGATTGGTTTGCACAGCATAGAGTTTCAAATGTGCAAAATTTGCCTAATGTTATAAGAGACTGGTGGGGAAATCACCTCATGACATACATGCTGCCCGACCCGCAAAGAGAAGTGAATATTTACTCTAATTCGAATACTTATGAGATAAAAAATATTGAGAGGAGTAAGGGTGTACAAGATGGTAATCTGAGAGTGGAAAAAGGAGAGGTTGTGTGCAGCGAAGTGAGGGGATTTCCACCAACCGAGCTAACATTGTTTTTCCTTCTATTTCTAAGGACATTTGTGTAGGTACCGACATGGAAAGTGAAGAAGAGCAATGCCAAAGTGAATTTTCTACCCATGCTTGTGGAGGACCTTCACAACATGGAAAATGAGAGTCTACTCAATAACTTCAAGGTAAAATAGCCAACTCTTACACTTTTGTGCATGTGAATGATAATTGTGTGGCTAGTATCCCATTGAGTGTGAGTAGTAGATTACTTACTTGTGAGTCTAATGATTCTTTGCCTCTTGTTGATGATGTACATGTTGTAAGTGTGAATACACTAGTTGATCCTATTGATGACCAAATTGATTCTTCTTGTAAGAACAATTTATGTCCACCTAGTGTTGAAGCCTATATGTTGAATGAAAGTACATCGTTTTGTGTAATTGGTGTTGATCAACTTATTTGTGAAAATTGTCCACCACTTCAGTATGTGTATTATGTGATTAATATAACTCAAGTGAGTGAAGTACTTGAAAATGTTGGTCAACCAAAAGGGAGTGAACCCGAGATCTATTATTGGGACAATCTTGTGCTTGAAACCGCTTTAAAATTTAATATTGATCTCTTAGAGAGTGAGGAACTTGCTTGTTCCAAATCTGCCAGTGGGTTGGATCATGCACTCTTTGGGTATAATGTCTTGTTTTCAGATGATATAAAAACTCTTAATGAGCCTAGTGGTGAAAAAAGATAGTATAGCTTACCTTGGATTCTATATCCTACATATTAACCCACTATGGTGTGATAACATTCCTACTAAAGATGGAAATCTCTTCTTGGAAGATGAGAGTACACTTAAGGGTAAGGAATGTGTAGTCTTGGAAGTTACTCCTTCTTCGACTTTGTGAGACTTTATTGTCAAGAGTACTCATAGTGATCACTGGGAAACTAGTAGTGAGTACACACATGAGGGCACCTTAGTAGAAGTCGACTTGAGTGATACTTTT
>NC_061114.1:12814220-12827906 GCF_002878395.1 Capsicum annuum | reverse complement strand
GTATCACCATATACATGAATGCTAAACTCTCTTTAATAGACTATTTGTAGATACTTAATCTTTGCTAGGACTTCTTTCTGAGATACTACTCTAAACCTTTACTTGCCTCTATGACCATCATTCTATAATTTATGGCTAGGTCGGCTGACCCTGGTCTTCTTTGAGTTTATGATATTCAACGCTCGTCCGAGCTTTTGTAGGCCGAAGCAAATGCTTAGATGAGAAGAAGTCAGAGCAAAAGTCAAAACAAGAAGGACAAAGAAGTCTCTTCCACTCCTCTAGAGGTTGAGGCTCAATCCACCCAATATTTTAGAATTAAAACATATATCAAGAGACTAAACATTGTACTGTCTTATTTATAATCCCCTGATTCAGACCGTAGGATGACCATATAATTCATACCTAGAATCTCTCCAACTTACACCTTATCAAGAATAATAAACTAGGAGCACAACACACTTCCCTTATAATTCTTAAGATTTCCTTATCATCTAATGTTTTAGCCTTCACTCTCTCATTCATCTAGAGCCATATATATCACACTTACAATTTCACCGTTTTCACAAGTTAACAAATTTATTTCTCGCGATCATCTAAGGTCAAGCTTTACGGTCTAGTACTAAACTTTGATGGCAACACTCATCCACTTATACTAATTAGTATTGTTGCCACTGAAGATAATCAAGAAACGCTAGGTCATTGAGGGCTCATGACAAAATAGTAAATTTTTAATCTAGTCTCACAGCATATCTTGTTCCAATCTATTCGCATATTTTTTTTACACACAGCTACTACTTATTCAATCACCTGCCTAAACTACATTCATAGCTCTAAAACAACAAGTGGGGGTACTCTGTTTAAAACACAAGAGGTAGTGTAAATTTGACAATTCCTGACCACTCTATCCTCGTGTTAACAGCATAGATTTAATCTTTATTAACACCATCGCATGTCGTCCTAACTTGCATCGTAGTTCAAGTATACTTCTAACACCATCGCATTCCATCCTTGCTCTACTTGCATCCATCAAATTTACACCTTGATCAACACCTAAGGACATTTCATCTCATCACTCAGTTAATGGATAAATGATTTCAGCGACATGCTTCGATCAATTTACCATCTGCACTTTTAGACCTCTAAACTTCTGAATTATTATTTCTGGATCAAGATTTCATTCTACTGCGTATGACTTACAACACCCCAAACTACACTATCTCTCAAGTAACAATACTACCCAGGAATTGACATACAAACTTTTTCGATTAAAGTTGTCATAAGTAACAAGGTTCAAAAGGGTCTGAGAGTACATATTACAGTATGGTCAAACACACGATTAATATAAACAAGGGTGCATCGTTTCGAAATGAAGAAATTAAACACACTAATGGTCTCTTCATAATATTTTGTGCAGTCTCTTAACTTTTTGGTTGGCTCTATCTATGAGAACGAATTGTTAGTCTTGTTACGCTCATGTTCATAGTTTAGCCTTTTTAGGCTCATGCTCATGGTTTAGCCTCTTTAGGCTTATAATTGTGTATAGCCACTTTAGGCTCATATTGAGAGTTAATCATAATAGGTTCATTTTCATTTTCATAATTTAGCCATTTTTGGCTCATGTTCATAGTTTAGCCTTTTTCGGCTCACATAAATAATTTGGCCATTTTTAGGCACAAAGTCATAGATTTGCCACTGTAAGGGTCATTCCCAAGAATTTTAATATTCGGTTATAAAATCATGAGTTATTATCATAACATAACATGTTTGGGTTTGGCGAGTCACTAGAGGTAAACATCATCATACTTTATATCATGGTTCATTGTCCGGCTTTTATAGCATTTAGGGGAATTATGGAGTAACTTGAAGTATTCTTGTTGAGGGTGAATCATATCATATCAAAAGTGTGGAAATTCGTATTATTATTCTATGGAGAAATAATTAAGAATTTACACCTTTTGGTTGTGGGAAAATGAAAGGAGCTTATTAGGGATTACGAAAAGTCCTTCATTTATCAAATGTCCAAATTGGGGTTAATTCAAGAAAATATTATAGGATTCATGGTTCATATAAAAATATTGAAGGTTTCAAGTTTTGATTGTAACCACAAGGTTCATGATTTTCACAAATGTAATGAGATGCATAGTATTTTAGATTCAAGAGACTTTCATCAATATATAAGGGTTAGTGAAATTCATTAAACCTTTTGGAATATTCATGACTTTGAGAGTTTATCCAAGAATTTCCAAACAACAAGCTAAAAGTATTCTATACTTTGACAAGGGCATGAAAATTTCTGTAACCGAATTAGAATGAGTGTTATTTGAAATAAAGGAGAACAAATACAAAGATGAAAGGAGTAGTCATACATGCCAAAAATTGTTCGGAGGAACTTAGTGATCGTGAAGGTGGAAACTAAGATTGATTCTTGAGCCAGTCCTCTTTGATTTATTAAGCTTGAGTTTGAGAGAAGGGAGAGAGGTGTTGTGACTGAAAAAACTGTTTTAAACTGATGAAGAAAGAGTTTTTAAAAGGTATTGGGGGGGTTTTGGGAAAAGGAGATGATGAAATCAACCCTCCTCGAATGTGAAAATATAAGAAAAGAACAGAAAATTTCGTCTGGTAGGCTTTTCTGACCCTTCTAAGCAAAACACACGTAACTTTTCATTCGGGACTCATATTTATGAGATGTTTGTGGCTTTGGAAAGAAGACTCAAAAATATTTGATTTGATAGGTAATAGGTCACGTAACTTTAAGTATTATAGGAGAAATGCTTATTTAAGTTTGATCTTTGTATGAAACTGTACGAAAACTTAATAATTAAAGAACCTTTCAATTCAAATTTATTTTGAGAATTCTTATCCCCTTAGTTCATACTCAATGTCCCTATGACTCGTAAGACATCACCTTTACACCTATATCCAATAAACTTCCTAGATTCAGGTCCAATTACATTTGAAGAGTGGTCACATTTGTTTTATCTTTAGCTCGGATTACAATATGCAAGAAGTTGAATCTAGATTTTCTGCAGCATCCCTACTTGAATCTAGATTTTCTGCAGCATCCCTACAATACATTCATGTTTGTCCTTCTTGCCTGAGATTCAACACAACAATCTCATGAAACTTTCATGATTGAAGACACAACATCTAGCTCCTTCTGTAAGTGACTACCCGTTGGTGTTACCAAGTTGATATCTACAACGTCCATTACTTCCTCTCGGAGTGAATAACTCACCTATTGCTTCATGCTAAGGTCACCCTCAAACTCATTGGCTTTCTCCTAGTAAACGTTTCCAGCAACATGATCCCATAACTAGAGACATCACATTTTTGTTGAGAACAATCCATCCAGTCCATATTCTACAGTCATATAATTAAATTGACATGCAATATAAACTTTTGTAATGGAAAAAAAAGAAGAGAAAATCAAAGTTCAAATGCAGAAAAGAGACATACCTGGGGCAATATATCCCAATGTTGCTAAAGTCTTGGTGTATGAATCACTTTCATCCTCACCAAGTAGTTTTGAAATGAAAAAATGGGTTAGGTGGGCAACCATATCCTCATCCAGCAAGACATTACCAGGCTTCAGATCACTGTGAATCACAGCAGACGAACACCCATGGAGATATTCCAATGTACATGCCACATCTATCATTATGCTTAGCCTCTTCCTGATGTCGAGGAAGTAGTTTTCTGAATACAAATACTTATTAAGACTTCTACTTGGCAAATACTCGAGCACTAAATCCTTAAAATCAAGGTTGGAACTACTAGTGATTACTTTTACAAGATTCCTGTGGTGAAGGCTGCGCAGAAGTTCACAATTCATATCAAAGCTCTTGAATGACGCATTTAGTTGTAGATTGAACACTTTCATTGGAATGGCAGTTCTACTTATGAGAATTCCTTGGTAAACAGAGCCAAAACTTCCTAAACCAATCAGATTACTCTCGCAAAGCCCATCAGTTTCTTGGAGCAATTCATAGTTTGAAATTCTTTCTCTTGTTACGGTAGACAATGACTCAGCTTGTGGAGGAGCTCGCTTATCTCTTCTATACCTTATCCATACAAAGACAAAAGTGATAGGGACAAATAAAAGTGCAATTCCCAGTAAAAGTAAAAGACCTATCACCTTTTTCCTGTTTACTATGTGCTGTGATGAAGTAGGGCATGGCAGGACTCTAAATCATTAAGAACCATACAATGCTTCATTATAGATGAAAAATTGACTTACAATTTGTTGGTATAAACATTGAAATACATCGAAAGATAGAGTGTCAAACAGTCAAACTTCGATACCTAAATTCATTCATCCAAAGACTTTTCCATTCCCTGATCCGTGCCTCCTTGCTTTAACTAAGACTTTTTGAATCTTCAGGTTTGGAAGTTCTCTAAAGACTTGGGAATGGTTCCATATATGTTATTATGAGAAAGGTCTAGGAATTCCAAACCTACCATGTTTCTCATTGAGTCCAGTATAGAGCCATGCAACTTGTTGTGTCTCAAATAAAGCTGCGCCAGATTTTCCAATCCTCCAATTCCTCTTGGAATTCCATCTGAGAATTGATTCATTGACAGATCGATCTATGTCACGGCCTTTAGGTTTCCAATTTCTGGATATAATGAACTAACCATGTTGTTTGACGATAAGCCAGGAGCCATTAGATCCTTAATATTCCATATGCTTGATGGTATATTAGAACTCAATTTATTGGAACCCAGATGTATGTTGGTTTCAATTGGTGTGAATGGAAAATAGAGGGACACAACCCTTTAAGGAAAAGACAAATTGTTTTTGAAAAGTAGTGACTGTTTGGATAGTTTTGTCTGTTCAGAAAAAGACACAATGTTTCAATTGAACAGACATGACTCTTCCAAAGGATACATCCTTTCGGATGAACAATTGCCACCTTTTGGAAGGGGCACTTTATTGCAATATAAACCAACATTTTTTCCACAAGTTTAGCATGAAAAAAATTCTGCATAAGAAAAATATTTTCTTGCATCTAAACACTCTTTGTGATCATATCCCATTAAGTGAGTTCGAAGAAAATTAGAAAGTATGAGGTACTATTACATTCTTGTTGTGAAGCCATATTATCCTAGTAGGAAAATTCCACAACCTCGGGTACTTGAGGGGTATTATATCTTATGTTGAAGGTTTTGGACAACTTCATAGGTGTTCTTAATTTATTCTTGAACTTGCTGAAGTAGTGTTTCAAAAATACAGATTTTGTGTACCTGAAAAACAACAATGTTAATGAAATAATTTTACTAGTCTGTGCCTTCCGACAAGGTGTTGACTCTCAACAATGTTCTCCATGTTCCTTCTATTAGGAAAAATAGTGTCGACAACACTTCTCATTAAAGATGGGTTTAAGTGTGTATTTGTTTTGGAGAATGTTTTAATAAGCAAGAATGAAACATATGTAGGAAAGGGCTACCTCAACGTGGGCCTTTTCAAACTTTATGTAATGGTTGTTGAATTGAAGAAAGTTGAGGCTTCTTCCTACTTGCTAGAGTCAAATGATTTGTGGCATAGTCATTTAGGATATGTCAACTACAAAACCTTCCAAAAACTGATTAACTTAAATCAAAATATCAAATGCGTGTGGAATCAAAGTGTGCTAAGCATCCATATAAGTCCATTGAAAGGAATTCAAATCCCTTAGACTTAATACACACAAACATTTGTGATATGAAGGCAACACCATCTCATGGTAGGAAAAAGTATTTTATAACTTTTATTGACTGTTACACTAGATACTCTTATGTCTATTTGCTAAACAATATGGATGAAGCAATAGATGAGTTTAGGCAATATAAAACAAAAGTTTAAAATCAGTTAGAGAAAAAAATCAAAACGATAAGAAGTGATAGGGGAGGAGAATTTGAATTTCCTTTTGCGTAAATATGTGTAGAGAATGGAATTGTCCATCAAACTACGACCCCGTGTTTACCTTAATATAATGGAATTGCGGAAAGGAAAAACTGAATCTTGAAGGAAATGATGAATGCCTTAGTTATAAGTTTAAGTTTAGGACAAAACTTGCGGGGGAAGCTATCCTTACAGCTAACCGAATACTCAATAGAGTGCCCCATAGTAAGACACAACAAATTCCATATGAAAAATTAAAAGGAAGGAAACCCAACTTTAAATACTTCAAAGTGTGGGGGTGTCTAGAAAGGTCCAAGTTCCTATGCCTAAAAGAGGAAGGATAGGACCTAAGACGGTGGACTGCGTGTCATAGAATATGCTAAACGTAGCAAAGCATGTCGGTTTTTGATTCATAAATCTTAACATCCGGATATCAATAAAAATACGATAATTGAATTTGATAATGCTGAATTCTTTGAACAGATTTATTCATATAAAACTAGACATAAACAGTCTAGTGGGGGGTCTAAATGACCTCGAGATGAACCAAGTGAGGATGTACATAATGATGAGAATCCGAGTGTGGTACACTTCAAAGAACTTTAACTTAACTTGGATCAGATTTGTAATATTTCTCTTAGAAAATGAGCCTCAAATGTTTAAGGAAGCGATGGTGTGGTCAGACACATCCATTTGGAAAGAAGCAGTCAATTGTGAGATTGATTAAATCTTAAGCAATCATATGTGGGAGTTGGTTGATCTTCCTCTAGGAAATAAACCTTTAGGTTTTAAATGGATCTTCAAAAGGAAAATGAAAGATGATGGTATTATTGACAAATACAAGGAAAGACTTGTTGTAAAAGGATTTAAACAAAAGGAAGGCCTTGATTACTTTGATACATACTCGCATGTAATGAGGATAACATCAATTCGGATGTTAATTGCCTTGGCAGAGGTATATGGTCTTGAAATCCATCAAATGGATGTAAAGACAACATTCCTAAATTGATTATTGGAGGAACAAATTTACATGAAATAGCTTTAGGATTTTGTGGTTCCAGGAAAAGAATATAAGGTGTGTACACTTGTTAAGTCACTTTATAGACTAAAGCAAGCACCTAAACAATGGCATGCGAAGTTTGACCAAACCATGTTGGCAAACGGTTTCAAGATTAATGAATGTGATAAATGTGTTTACATTAAAGACACTCGAAATCACCAATTCACTGTTTGTTTGTACGTGGATGATATGTTGATCATCAGTAGAGACATTTCAGACATAAATGATATGAAATGAATGTTTGAGAGCAAGTTTGATATGAAATACCTTGGAGCTGCGGATGTGATCTTGGAAATAAGAATCCATAGAACTCCACGAGGGTTGGCATTGTCACAGTCTCATTACATAGAAAAGGTACTTTACAAATTCAAGTATTTTGAATTTGGTTTTGCCAAGACTCCATTGGACATGAGCTACACACTTCAAAAGAATGACGGTGAAAGTGACTCACAGTTGGAGTACGCATGAGTATTGACATATTTAATGTATATAATGAATTGTAAATGACCATACATAGCATGCGTTATTATTAAGTTAAGTCGGTACATTAACCCAACAAAACTCATTGGATGACAATGAAAAGAGTTTTGAGGTATCTGAAATACTCTAAAGGCTATGTTTTACATTATAATAAATATCCTGCGATACTTGAAAGTTATAGTGACGCGAATTGGGTCATCGATAGAACGAAGTAAATCCACGAGTCGATATCGATTTACTATTGGCGGAGGAGCGATCTCTTAAAAATCATTCGAACAGAGATGTATTTCTGACTCCATGAAGGAATCTGAATTTATTGCATTAGATAAAGCCGGTGAAGAAGAAGAATGGATCCAAAATTTCTTGAAAGACATTCCTTATTGGTTCAAACTAGTGGCATAAGTTTGTATACACTACGATAGCCAAATGGCAATAGGTAGGGCAGGGAGCATGATATACAACGCCAAATCTCATCACATAAGACAGATATAAAATACCGTTAGAAAACTTCTCCCTAGTGGAATTATCACTATTGACTATGTAAAGTCAAAGGATAATGTGTCGGATCCACTTACAAAATGCCTGTCTAGAGAAGGAGTTAAGAAGACATCCAAGGGAATGGATTTATGTCGTAGGACAAGTTAGCATGGTGGTAACTGTACCTAGCAGACTGGAGATCCCAAGAGCTAGGTTCAAGTAGATAAAACAAAGTTGTGTCTGACAGATTCAGTATTGTTAATATACCCAACCTATTCTCATGATGTAGACAATGTTTAGTGAACAAGGACAAAATTATGGTTTGAAGTCTTTTAATGAGTATCTAAATTTGGCAGATTTCACCAAATAGTTTAATCTACAGGATTGAATGTTTAGAAATCACCTATGTGAGGGAGAAGTTGAAGCCGCTTTAAGGAGGATGTTAGCATTGAAATATTCTCTAAGATCTTAAGAGACCGGGACGTGTTCATGGATGAAACAAACAAAACCGTGAGAACCATAAATGGTAAAAGGCTGGTTGTGTTACATGTGTTGCATAGGTGTACATTAAATCTCGACGGTTTAAAGATATCAAATCTACCGATTAACCGAGTCCATCCAATACATGTTCACTACCAAAAGTTTAATGGGAAACCCACTTATCCAGATGCAATAAGTTTTTCCTTGATGGTCCAATACTTGTCCATAAAATTTTACAAAGAATAGCCATTCCCAATTCATGTGGCGGATTATTGGGTTCAATTGATGTGAATGGAAATTGGAGGGACATAGCCCTTAAAGGAAAAGACACATAATTTTGGAAAAAGAGTGACTGTTCAGATAGTTGTGTCTGTTCAGAAAAAAGACACAATGTTTCGAATGAAAAGACATGACTCTCCCAAAGGATACACCCTTTCGGATGAACCATTTCCACCTTTTGGAAGGGGAACTTTATGGATATATAAACCTGTATTTTTTCCACAAGTTTAGTATGAAAAATTTTTTGCATAAGAAAAATATTCTCGTCCTTCTAAATACTCTGTGTGATCATCTCCTATTGAGTGAATTCGAAGAAAATCAGAAAGTTTAAGGTACAGCTACATTCTCGTTGTGAAGCCATTTTATCCTAGGAGGAAAATTCCGCAACCTCGGGTACTTGAGGGGAATTATTTCCTTAAGGACACTTTGTGAATTCAGAGGACTTGACTTTTTTTTGCTTCATCTATATTTTCTTTAAGAAACTAAAAACACACTTCTTTGAAAGATCATTTTGATCTTATGTTGAGGGTGTTGGACAACTTCATAAGTGTTCTTAATTTATTCTAGTACTTTTGTTGAAGTAGTGTTGTGAAAATACAGATTTTGTGTGCCCGAAAAACTACAATGTATCTCTCTAAGGGAAGTAACATTTCCTAAACAATTCGGAAGAGATCCTGAAAGTTGATTTTTACCCAAGTAAATACCATCCAATCCGTGTAATTTACATAGATTATCTCCAATAAATCCTGTAAATTTTTTGTTATTTAAGTAAATCGCTGAAGGTTTTTCATGTTATGGACTGATGTGGCAATGGATCCCACCGAGTAGTTTTCAGAAAGATCAAGCTCTAATAAGCTGGTTAAGTTTCCAACTTCATTTGGAATTTGTCCTTTCATTTTGCAACTTTTAGCATAAAACCTTGTAAGAGTTGTGAAAAGATTCCTTAGAGACTTGAAGTATGCCGTTTAGATGGTTCAAAGATATATCAAGAAGTGTTAAATTTCTGCAATTGCTTAAGGAAGTTAGGAAGCTTAACGATGAGTCGCTGACTAAATTATTTGCCCCCAAATTTAGGATTTGTAGATTAGTCAAATATCCCACTGAATTGGGAATTAGGCCTGTGAGTTTGTTTAGTGAAAGCTGTAGAAAAGAAAGTTTGGAACAATTGGCGATAGAATGAGAAATAGTCCCCAAAAGGTTGGTTAATTCGCTCAGGTAAAGCTCTTCAATGTTGGGTAAGACAGAACCTATGTTTGGTGGGAAGGTTACTGATAGATTATTTTTTGTAAGAGTAAGTATTCTTAGCCTTGATATATTGAAGATCTCCTTTGGAAGTGAACCACTAAAACTATTAAGCCTAAGATCAATGTCACACCCCATACTTTCGAGCTGGAATCTAGACCGTCTTTCTACGTGTATTGACCCGAACTAGACTATTCCTTCTTGATATACATGTGATGATTAATTCTATAGTCTGGGAATACCTTTGGATATGGAGTTAAGTCACAAAAACCCCCTAATTCCAAGACAAGTTGGAAATATTTCTATTGATTAAGTTTTAGTGGAAATTAAAACTTAGGTCAAATTCCATTAACAATAACTCCTAGTATATAATGAATTAGAGAACCTACTATATATGAAATGAAAGGTCTTCGAATTATATTTCCAACGATACCAATTTCGCCTAAATCCGATACTTGAGCAAATCGTTACAGCAATTTTCGTGAGAGAGGTAGTAGCTGCATGCGATTAGCGTGCGACGCATGTTCTGTTCGCACGCACCAAATTTCCAGATTCCATTTTCGTGTTTTTAAGGGCTAAGTGTTATTTCCTACCCATTGGTCATCTAAACATGGGATTAAATTCCCCAAACACCAAAATAAGTTTATTTTCTCCCAAAATCACGAAGAACCCTCTTTAGGGTTTCAACCCAAAGATCAATATATCTTAAGATTTAAATGTAGATTTTCCTTATTTCTTCAAGATTTGGAATACCCATTGTGAGGGCTACAAGAAGGACCCATCAATTGTACGTATAGCATCCCAAAATCTAGAGTTCCTTCAAAAGCTTCTAATTTAAGGTACGTGGGGTTCTTCCTAAAAACTAAATGGGCTTGTTGAAACGCTTGATTATGATTTAAAGTTTATCAAGCATGAATTTATAAAGAGTTTTTGGAATCCATGATTTTAATTATGCATCATGAATGTTTTAATGATATTGTTGTTTTGGTCTCTCCCCCATAAATTGATTTACATCTATATGTACATGTATGAAATTGAAGACTGTTTGAGAGAACAAATTATGAAACCCCTCTCTTGTGATGAATTAAAGTTTATGATCTTGTCAGGAAAGAGCTGAAATTTATGTTTTATGTTTTGAAAGTAGTTTTCTGAACAACAGTCATCCCAATTCTTTCCTTACTCTAATGTTCACGGACATGTCTTATTATTGAGGTGATTCAAGTGCAGAAGTTTAAAGTCTAAATGGTATGGTTCTTTATGATTTAATCATAGAAGATTTTATAAATTGTGCAAGGACTGGAGAAGAGCCATTACTGCTTCAGAGTGTATAGATTCTAGTGTAAACCTTTATCTTGAAGAAATCATGCTTTTTAGCCTGCTGTATTGAGAGTATTCTATTCTTTTCAAAATTTATGTTGTAAATGTCATGCATAAGGGGAATGATATGTAACAGAATGTGGGAACTGTACTTTCACACGAGTAAAAGTGTATGTTAAAGTGTCATGAACTATTGATAGTGAGATGGTTCAGAAGTAGGTGACATGAAGTCACTAGGTTAGCAATCCGAGCGAGGGTGACTATTGCACGAATAGAAGTTTTAGCTATATAACCCTCTAATTTAAGGGTCGTTCTCTCTACTTTATGGTGGTTGGATAATATTGTGGGAAGACTTGTAGCTCAAATAGGGTGTGTATGGAGAAAGTGTTTGGCTTTGATTTTCTTTTTATTTATTCAAAATAGGGAAAGAGCCAAATCAAAGAGTGGATAGTAATTGTGGTCACAAAACTTCTTTATAGGCTGTGAATGAAAGCGGCTAGATTAGCTAGTAAGTTATAATTATAGTCTCATTGTTGTACGTGGAATTTTAAGGTAGCCTTAAGGTATGCTTGGGTACGTAAGTATGATGTGAGAAAGTTGAATATGTAGATCAGATCGGATTGGGTTATAATATAAAATTAAGTTTGACCCAATTTATCCCCTAGATTTTTTCTTCTTTAGTGGTTGTAAACTAGTACTTCATGTGAGAAGGTATGTAGTTGAATTAGAGTTGTAATAGTGACGTCATGGAGGGGCTGTAATTGTAGATAGTAGTAAAAAAATAATGAAATGAGTATTGTGAGGTAATTTCCCAATTTGATGGACTAGTACGAGATATTGCATGCTTCACTGGTGGTACGTGGTTTTTGCTATAGGCTTGAATTTAAGATGTAGAATGTGGCAGTAAGAATAGATGCTTTAGATTTATGATGTATGTTTTGTGGGAATGAATCAGTAGGCTTGATGTGATTTGTGAAAGAACCCAGGTCGATAATTGATGAAAAGTTCAAGTGGTGATTGTGAGGTATATGGGTATATGAAGACTAGTGTTAGAATGATGTATTGTGGGTAAGTCATTAAGTGGATAAGGGCGTAAGTATAAAAGAATAAGTTGCCTCCTGGTAGTATGGCATTAGGTAAGATTTTATGATATAACTTATGTGATTAGTAGTCCAATGTTAGAAAGCTGAGGAGAGAAGAGTAGATTTTTTTTTGTGATAAGGAGTGAGGATGTGTATCTATTCTCATGAGAGTGGGAGTTGTAGAGCGATGGCTATAGAGGCTAGCGTAAGCTAAGAGTAGCATATACTAAAAAGCAAGGCCGTCATAGTATAGTTCTTCAGGGAGAGTTTAGAGTTTAAGTATATGGCGATGTCTCCTTGTGGAGAGTTGTGGTTATAGATTTGATAAGAGGATATATCCGTAAGCCCAGGATTGTGACATTGATCTAAGGGGTAAATGGGGAATTAAGTTAGTTCCCAAATTTTTCTCAATGTGGTAAGTTACGGGGAGGAGTCATGATAAATCTATTTATACTCAAGCGTACTCCTCCTACTTCCGTTTCAGAGATTGTTCTGCTAATGTCCTACGCCATTTGTTCAAGTCATGCCTATGTCTATTGTTCGAGTTTTCTATGGACTTATGTTTATGATTCGACCTCGAAAACAAAAGCAGTTATGTCTCTCGCTAATCCAGTCTTTCATATATTGATGTCACATGTTATGTTATTCATGATCCAGGAAAATCTATGTCTCTCAACATGCTTGGTCCTAAGAAAATATGTTTCTATATGTCACTGATTCAACCTACATCGAGTTTAACTGAAGTGATAAAGTTTATGCAAACTCATGACAAATCTCAATTCCTTAAATAAGGGGCGATCGCTTCAAGGGGCAATCTTTGTCTTGGTTGTGAAGTAACTTCCATTGTTTTCTTGACTTTATATCTCTTAGTAGCATGCTTAAAGAGCTGAAAACTAGAATGATTCCTTTTTTCTAAGTGTTAAAGGACTTAGTCACATTTTGAGAACCTAAACTTTGATGATTTTATTTTCGACCTTCCCGGCCTTAAAATGACGATCTGTAAGTTGATTATTGATCGGTGGTGTCAATGGTACACCCCGTGTAAGTTATGGAATATTTGGATAAGAGTAAGGGCATATTTCGGAGCACAAAATAGTAGCTACACATGATTTGCGTGCGCCATATGTTCCTGTCCACCGATGGGGTAGCAAAATATGGATCATGTGACGCACGCTCCATTTCGGGGTTCCATAGCGGGCGACACACGCTCCCCTAAAGCTTTCAGCTTTTTGTTATGTTTTCCCTGGGGCGTTTGGTTCAATTTCACCCATATTAATTTGGATAGTGTTTCCCGCTGTGATCTGTCCTAAGTACTCATACTTTGTTGTGTTATACCAGAGCGTCTCTTTATTTGTAATCAAGACACTGGATATATGAAGCACTTCATG